>NW_020271232.1:2406605-2585335 GCF_002803265.2 Melanaphis sacchari | reverse complement strand
CCAGTGCCGTAGCCAGAATATTTTTGGGGGCACCTCAAATTTTGTAACAATAGTTTTTACTGCACATATCTTTTTATGGACTACTATTATATTAACAAACTATGGTTCCATTGATTCCCATACATTTAACATAACAATTATAAATAATATTGTAATTGTAAAATGTTAACCATATATTAATGCATTAGTTAGTATACCTATATAAGATATCTAATAATATTATATCAATTGTATGTTTTGTAAACCAACATTTGTTTTTAGGAAATATTATTTCTATTTACTAACAAGAATACAAGTTCATAACTTTTAACTTTATAAAACATATATATAAACTAGTCTTAGGATAGAAAGGGATAGTTAAAAATAGGAGATTGTGATGAACCTGAAAAATATGTTAAATGATTAAAACTCAACAAAATATTTCTTTATTTTATAATATAACAAATAGATTAAAAATGTAAATATTAAAATACAAATTATTCTTTGATATATAATAAAGTAACAATGACCAACTGATAAATAAAATAACAACTTAGTTTTAAAATAAATTATCTACAGATAATTTTTAAATTATATAGGTATCTACTATCTTGTATCTACTACCTACTTATAATTTAAAATCTAGACGTCTCTCTTTTTTGTTTGCAAAACATCAATTAATATGAGTCTATGTCTAAATCTATATCTCTATGTACATTGAGTAGTGCTAGTCCATTAAGTCTATTTTCACTAGTTGAATTTCAAATAAGTTTTTATACGCTTAAGAGTTGAAAACTTTTCAACTGAAGCTGTAGTAACTGGCAATATTGAGAAAATTTTCAACATTGTATATATATTAGGAAAAATTTGGGCAATTTAATAATGTATCAAGGGAGTTGGTTGAATGACTGTTTGTTTCCCACTTCATTTGCCATAATTCAAACTCTCCTTTAAGGTTGAATATAGAATCTATATTTAAATCATCTTATAAAATTCTAAAGAGGTTTGTAATCATCAAATATTTTATTTTTATTTTAGATGGTAATAAACAAGAAAGTGAAGATATTAAATTAGAATTTGAATTAAAATCTTTCATTTAAAAGATGAAAGCAAATCATCTAAATATGGATAGAAAATTGATACCCTATAGTATGTGCAACAATCACCATATAACAGTATAATTTGCCCGGTGTTTTGAGTTCTACAGTCCGTGGGATAATAGGAGTCACGCCAACCTTTCAGCAATTTCAATAACACTATCAAATATTGTTTGAACTCTACTTTCTTAAATTCTGTAATTTTGTAATTGGTTGTTTCTATTAAATTAGTAGCGGTTATAATATCTATATTTTCTGTCTGTAAATATTTGAAATTGTATATGTTATACCAAGTACTCTCTCCATTATAGAGCATGTAATCAAAATTGGAAATTGCATAATGATTTGTGTAATAAATAGCATTTTGTCATTTTAGCAATACGTAACTGAACGAAGTACAACAATAAAAAAAGGAAATAAACAGAATAAACTGCATGGACATTCGACTAGTAAATAGCATTTAACTTGCATGGCCAAATAGGAAGCTTATATTTCTACTACAATAACAGGAAGTCTCCACTCTCAAGTAGCATCAAGCCACAGGCTTCTCGTAGAAAAAAATGTCCAATATGTTAAAACTCTTGTTGATATAACATTATTTTTGAGCTGCCAAGGATTAGCATTTAGAGGACATGAAGAATCAAGGCTCTCACTAAATCAAGGTAACTAACTAAAATAATTAAACATATATTACAATTTAAATTTTTTCACTGCTAAAAGATTATCTAATAGATACATAAAACATTATGTTTTATAATATATAACATTTAAAATACCAGATACATTTTTCATTACCTATAGACATAATATATTCTTGTTACAGGAAATTTTAAAGAAATTTGCAATTTAATTGCAAAACACTATCCAGAATTTGCAGAAAAGTTTCAAAATACTACCAATTACACTAGTCATGCTGTGCAAGATGAGTTGGCTAATTTATGTGCTGAGAACATAAGACATAAAATTACAAAAGAAATTGAAGACACTAAAGTTTTTGGTATAATGTGTGATGAAGCTAGGTAAGAATCTAACTTTTAAATGACAAGTATAAAAAATTCAATTTAGTAAAGGTTTAAAAATTATTTTGTTTATAACCCAAGACCCAATGAGAGAAGTACTTTCACCACCTACCAACTGGATTTTTTAATTTTTATTTTAGGTGTTTTAAGCAAGAAAAAATGTCTTTATGTGTAAGGTATACTGTTGGCCTTAATATTGTAGAACGATTTCTGGGATTTATTGACGTTTCTGACAAACAAGATGCTGAATCCTTAAGTGTCCATATATTTGCTTACCTTACTAAAAATAACATGGACACGTTTCATATTGTGGCACAATCCTACGATGGGGCAAATGTTATGTCTGGAAAGTTCAATGGTGTTCAGGTTAAAATTAAAAATAAATTTCCATATGCCATTTATACGCATTGTATGGCCCATCGTATAAATCTTGTAGTAATCGACATGTGCAAATATGTTAAGGTAAATTGTAATTTGTTGAAAGTGTATGTTTTAGCTGTTTTATATATATATTTTTTTTCTGTATAGGAAACTAGGACTGTTTTCAATACCATTGAAGGGTTATATATCCATTTTTATCATCCAACTAAAAACCAAATGCTTGTTGACATGCAAAAAAAAGTTGGGAATAAAAAGTATCCACATTGGTTGCTTAAGTGATACTAGATGGAACTGTCTGTTTAAAAACTGTGAAGCAATATTACACAATTATAAAGCTATTATAAATGTTTTACAGGAAGAAATAGACAATCAAACTGATAGAAATGCAAATGAAGCTTTAGGTAAATTGTGTGAAACATTTAAAATAATTGGATTTTAATATTTAAATGTTTTTTTTTCAAGGTATACTTACAAATATGTCAACAAGCTCATTTATTGTTAATTTGTTTATTTTAAAAGATATATTGTCTATAATAAATATTCTTTGTCAAATGCTACAAGAAAAAAATGCAACACTAGGCAAAGCAGCAATTCTTATCAAGGGTGTTTTGCAAACTTTTGAAAATGATAAATCTACTCTTGCTTTTAATAATTTATGGTTAGAAATCCAAGACTTTGCTAAAGACTACAACATTAATTTCAATGTACCATTTCAAACACAAAGTAAATATTATTTAATAATTTTATAGTTAGGTGTAGACTGTAGAAAGTAAAAATTATAAGTATTTTTGTATTTTAGGATTGAAACAAATAAAAAGAGAACCTAATAGACTTATTGATTTCGTTTTGACTACTGCTACTGGTGCCAAAGAACCCAATGAAGTTGATAATGCTACTGCTGAACATTATTTTCGTGTAAATGCATACTTTAAAGTTTTAGATTCCATTATTGTCAATATGAAGAAACGGTTTTGTACAGAAAGTTTGGAAATGGCTGAATCTATTGATAACTTTTTTAAACTGAACATTGAAAAAAGCAAATTCTTTATTGACCACTATAAGGTATACCTATACTATAATTAATGTAATTGTTAATTGATACATTATTTAAACTTTGTATAATTGACTAACATTGTAACATCTCCTAAAATACTCTGATTTTCATACATGAATTGGCTGATATGACACTTACTAATTTCACACTACACAACATTTTAATATTAATAATAAATAGTAACACATTATGACTTATGTATATCTTTTTATTTTCTAGGATTTATTAGATGTCAATTGTTATAATTTAAAATCCGAAATTACTGTTGTAAAAAACTACTTAACATTAACAACTGGAAAAGATGATATCTCCTTAGAGGATTTAAAAACATTTATTGTCAAGAATGTCTACCCAAATATATATAAACTTCTACAGGTGGCTTTAACTTTACCAATAAGTTCAGCCACCTGTGAACGTTCTTTTTCTGCAATGCGCCGAATAAAAACTTGGATGCGATCTACAATGGTTGAAAATAGATTCAATGATCTTTCTATTTTAAACATTGAAAAAGATTTAGCAAAAAAGATTAATAATAATGATATAGTTAATGCTTTTTTGAATAAAAATCGATATATTGTATTGAAATAAATATATTAGATACTCTTATTATGTTATATACTTGACTTCTTTGTTTTCACATCCAATATTAAATTGATTATAATTCAATTAATTTAATAACTTAATGATAAAATTTCTGTTCAGAATAAAATGTTCAAGGTAAGGCACATTATTGTTTTTGTATTGTATTATGGTTAAATTGTTTAGTATGTCAAACTTTTAAATTGTTTTGTTGAAATAAATAATTGCGAGTGACTTAAGTACATTAGTGCCTATATAGGTGCAATGAGAAATATACTCCCCCCCCCCCCCCCCCCAGTAATTTCACCAAATTTCCGCCTATGCTCTTTGGAAAGAAAAAATGTTCGGCGTTATAATAATAAAACCAATATTTATCCAAATCTTCCGTTTAAAATGGTTTAAAACCGTCAAAATTAAAAAATAAAAAATATTTGTACCCATTTTTATTTAAAAATATTTGTATCATATGTATTTATTAATATATTAAATTATTTAGTTTGTATAAAAATTAATTTTATATGGAACTAAAACATTGTTACAGATGGTTTTTTTTATTACAACGCAAAATAAATACATAAAATGTTAATTGCATGATGTTATGTATTATATTTCATTTTATTATTGTACACATAACTATGCAAATTTTATATAGATAATTTCACGTACATATTATGACATTTTTAAAATTAAAGTATAGGTGTAATATAATATTATAGTAAGTCAGTTATCCATTATCTATATGGCAGTTATTTCTATTTGTCTTTTTTTACTCTTTATCATTTCATTCAAATTTCCTTGATGAATCAATTTTTTTTTTTTGATTTTTACTGTATTTATTTAATATGAATTGATTCGCTGGAAAGAATGTCGAAAAATCTACTAATATATTTTTTTCTAGAATATTCTAATACATCAAATTTATTTAATTTTCTGTAGAAAGGTATACTTTATTGTTAAATATTTTGCTATCATTCTTAATTTAAATAATATTTGCTGATAATTATACTTTTGTAGTATCAAGTGTCTCTGGTGCTTTGTCTGAGTGTAAAATTGGTTGATATCTGATTTTTGCTATTATTATCTATAATACATTATCATTAATACCACAATTTACTATTATTATTAAGTTTTTATTTTAATCTTAGTTTGATAAGCTCTTCCTCGTAATAATTTTTGAAATAATGCCACGCTTTTGTCTAATTCGGTAAAAATGTCTTACGATTTTCTTTTATGAATTTATGTTTATTTTGTGATTTTGAATTAAGTATTTTTGATTTAAAGCTTTTATCTTTAAATAAATATCAAAATAAAGTAACTACCAATATTTGTTTTACCCGTATTAAACTAGATTGCGTTAACCTTTATTAGTGATTACTAATTAGGCATTATTTTTCGTATTAATATATTTGTCATAATATTTTGAATCGTAAAATTGTTTATTCAGCGGTTTGTGATATTTATTCATCACCACATTGGTTGTTCATCTTCGTTTCAATTATTTCTAAAAGTTTACTCGTCATTTTACCATTTGTCAATGTTTTTTGAATTTTTAAAGGTAGGTCTTGATAATCCTCATATGATAGTCATGGAAAACTTATTGAAAAGTATTTTGTGTGGTTTTTGAATCTGAAAATCGTTTTAAGTATTTAAATACAATTGTAATGATATATTTTATTAACATATTATAGTTTATTTATAATGTGTTTACAACTCACTTATTTTGTTAGCTTTGAAAAAAGTTTTAATGCTTTGGGGTTTTACTTTGATTTTGTTGTCTTTTAAGTATGAAGAATATCCACTAGATTTATTTTTATCAATACTTTCATATATTTGAGCGTTTCGTTGTAAATATTTATTTCGTTTCCAAATTAAAAATCTTTGATCTAATATTAAAATAATAGAAATCGTATAGTATAATTAATTTCGATTTTATGAACTATTTGAGTGTATAATAGGTACTTCGAGCTAAGTGTTTATTCCTTTGATCAATTTCAACTTGTAATTTATTTTTGTTTAATATCTGAATTCTAGTAATATTAGATTAATGGCGTTCAACATTTTCAAAAATATTTTTATTTTTCACAGGTATTTTTTCTAAAGTCATTCGATTTTTTCCTGCATTAGAAATAAAAAGTGTTATTAATAAATGATAATTAAAAAAGATTTTTAAAACTAAAAAATAAAAACGATAAAATCACTGTTTATTAGGTTTATTATGTCTCGTAAATATTTGTTATTGAATATATTGCTTTAATGCCAATGAATGTTTTTAATTTAAGTTTGGTCATAAATTATTGCATAGGCACTAAAAACGATTTTGAGTGTCAGTCTCCTTATGAAATTTTTTATAATTTTTAGAATAATTTGAACCATTGATTTTAAATTTTAATATTTATAATCAAAAATTGAACTAATTTTAGGTAAAAACACTGCGTAAAATATTATTAAATAAGTATTATAATAGTTTATTATAAATTATTTTTGTTAACTTATAAACAAAGTGTGGATTTTACGTAATTGCATATTATTTTCCTTTTCACTTTTCTGGATTTTTGTCAACTATTTCCACGAATCATTATTTGAATCTAAATTTGTATTTTGCATATTACTGTATAATGAATGGTTATTGATTATTTTTGCATATTTTTATAAAATTCAAAATGTGTTGCATATCAAAGCGAAAAATGTTCGTTAATTATTTAAGTAATTGATTATTATAAGTTGCTTAATTCGTGAATTTTAAATAAATAAAAAAATGTTATAAAATGTTGCATTTTTTCATGATTTTTACTGCATATAGTAAATGGCATATTTCGATACTTTTTACCGCATAAAAATCCATGCTATATATTTATAAACTATAAATCAATATACCGACGTACAATAAATTGGTAAAATTAATAGCTTTACTTTAAAGTGGGATATTTAAAAAAAATATTTGAGTAGAAATCGTTATTTACGTTTGAAAGTGCCAAATTTGCTTAAAATTTTCATATTCTGTTAAAAAAATATAAAATAAGATTAGAGAAAACTTATGTTCAATTTTAAAATCTTATAACTATTAAGATGTATTTGTACAGTGTTGAATTCAGTAGACAAAAATATGTCAACATAGACGAAATTACTTCATAATGTTAATACGTATATAATATTGTAATGTGGAGTACGTTTTTTTTTTTATATATAAATTTGCACTTTATAATTAGATCGAATAATAATGATTACAGTTTATTGGATCATCATTAATATCATATACGTCATAAATTCAATATTTTCAATGAGGATAATGGGAGAATTTCGGTCATATAAAAAGTACTATTTTGTTAAATCAAAAATGTACTATAGCCATTATAATTTCAGCTTAAAATATGTATAATACGTTAAATCGTGACAGTTTCCCTCATTATAGTTGTTTGGCAGTTGTTCACCTATTATCTTCTGTGTGGACTAGGCCTAAAAGTTATATTCAGGGAAACCACAATAAAAAACGTGCCAAATGCAATACCTTATGCACATTAAAGTTGATATAAAATCGATTTTTATAATGTGCTAAGGTGGTGAGGAAACTTGCAATACATTATTGTAGTATGTAACAAAATAATATTAACATCATGTACTCATATACAAAATGTATTCTAAATTGTATAGTGTACATTGATTTTTACTAATAAATTAATAATGTTATTAAGTCTTTTAATCCATCATACTATAAACCAGCGTTTCTTAAACTGTGTTCCGTGGAACTCCAGGATTCCGCGGAGATCACTTCAGGATTCTGTAAAACTTAAGTAATTTTTTTCAAAATATCTAACTAAAGATTAATAATGGCTAGTGAAGAAAAATGTTTTTAAATTAAATAATAATGTATATACCTATATTTATAGATTATATACTATACAGTACAATCATCACATGAAATAATTATAATTTTTATTGTAAATAACCCTAAAAAAAGTTAAAAAGCTAAAAAAATGTAGGGATTCCACGATTAAAGTGGACATCAAAAAAAGTTTCATGGATAAAAAAGTTTAAGAAACGCTGTTCTGGAACATTTCGACGAATGACATTTTAGTTGAAATACCTTTAAAAAAGTTTAACTTATTTGAAATTTTTTTTTTATTGTTATCACTTTTTAAGTTTCTTATTTTTTTAAGTACTTTATACAAAATTAATTTCATATTCCAAATAAGAATATTACACGGAGTATTTCAATTAATTTAAATCAAATTTCAGACTTATAATTTAAAATATTTAAAATTTAGAAGAATGGAGGTTAAGAGTAGGTAGTGGATAAAAATGTTGAGGGGTAAATCCCTGCTGTACCACTCTACTTTACTTATCTAAACTGTAAACACTTGTAAGTTAAATAATTTTGTTAAATGTTACAAGTATTTAAATTTTAAATTCAATTTGTATATATTAAAATTTTCTGAAAAATATAATACTTTGAAGTATCTATATAGGTACAATTAAAAATATACCTATGTTATCTTTCAACAAAGTAAAATAATTAAAAATAATAATAATAAAAAATCATAAAAATATAATCTTTTCAAAAATGTTTTTTGAAATGATATGAAATATTGTAAAATAACTTTTACTTTTAGTTAAAACTTTTTAAAATAATTAGTGCAGCAGTTCTCAATCTTTTTAGTACCTCAACCCAAATTTCCCCCGAAAAATCTTTAATGACCCACATGGTTTCACATTTTAAAAAGTAGTTAAATAAAAAAAAATTAATTTAAAATAATATAATATATTTCAATTTTTTTTAATAAAATTTGTTTATTAGGTTTAAATTATTATTTTTATTATTGTATAGGTTTATAATCAATATATTTTTACAAATGTACTTTAATTAATAATAATTTGTTTAAAATTAATTTAACATACATTTTTTGGAATCTGTATAATTTAAAAAACTATTCGCGACCCACAGTTTGAGAAACGCTGAATTAGTGTATGATACTTAAATAGATCATTCTATAAATCTTTGCATTATTATTACTTTGTTTGAATAATAATTTTTTGGTAGGTACCATAACCATAGGTACAATTCAAGTACCTGTTATTAATTTACTAAGCAATCGGATGTAGAAATAGAAAATATATTTTAATATTTTTATAAGATTTTTCATATGTAAAATCAGTTGTAGTATTTATACTTATTTGGACTTAAACATTTTGCGTTACGTTTCACTTTATAGTTCAGAAACTTAATTTATGTTTAACATACGCATTATATTTTATAAACGTTTGGTTGCTAAATATTCAAATCGTAATTAAGTTTTTTAGTGTAAATACAAATAGTTTTGTCTATAATAGGGCAGAAGCTGAGCAGCTTTAATACCTTGGGATGGCCATATTGAATCTCTATAATAGATACATATTAACATAATGTAAACATCTGCACCAAATAATAACATCGATGATTGTTTTAAGTAATGTACTGTGACATATTATTATCATATTTATGTATTCATGTAAATGTGTTATGTAATATGTGCAATGTACATATAAGCATTTTCTTTTAATGTCAAAACATAAAATTATACAAATGTTCAAAACAATGAAACATGCGGATTAGTAAGTAGCGTTACTAGTAGAAATTTGATTGAGAGGGTACTTTATGTCATATTCATTATTATCGATAAAATTAAGTATATATCTATAGTCCTACAAATATATAGCTTACATAAAATATGTAAAAGGGTAGATATTGGAACAAGTGTTTGATTGATTTACCTGGAGTATATAATTTAAGTGGTGAATAGATTATCATATTACGTTATATTTACTAAGGAATTTATCATTATAGAAATGAATGCAAATATTTTTTGTAAATAAATAAATATTGTATCAAAATATATAGTCATATAGATATAAATAAAAATTTAATATAAGGTGAGATAATATACGTATTCAGCTCAATTAGCCCAAATTTACATTTAATAATTCATTTAAATTCCATTTTTTTAAATTTGTAAGTATAACGAAGGTCCATATTTTTTAATACCCACTTAAATTTTTTTATAACATTTAAACTTTAAATTAAAGTGTGACCAAAATTGGTGATTAAAATTTATTTTTTTAAAAGAGTACAATCTTTTTTTTTATATATTTTTTAGAAATTAGGAAATCATTTTTTTTTAGTGTTGATGTATAGAAATTTAAATTCAAATAAGTAGTTTCTGAGCTATTAAATTGTAAGTACAAATGATAGTATTCTATATTAGATACCTAATAGATTAAGAATTTGGTTACGATTATTTCAAAATTTAAGTAATTAATGTTAATTTTTTGTTAATTATGTATAATATTTACTATAAACTTTGATTATTCTGTTTGTTAACTAATTAATAATCATTTTATTATATATATTGTAATTATTGTAAATTTAATTGAAGTGATAAGAATCGTACAATTTATATCCACAACACAAGCTTAGCTTATAGAGGGTGTTAAAATATTTACCAATATTTTTGCAAAATGATGTGATATTATATTGTTACAATAAAAATATTGTTAAAAAACTTAACATCTCTTAAAAAAAATTAACTTTTCATAATTTTTAAACATTTTTCAAATAAAGTAAATAAGTATTAGAGTACTAGACAAACTTATTATTACATTTATAGTATATATTTTGTTTAAAAATATAATTAAAGACATTGTTAATATATTTTATACACAGAGTTTTATTAATTCAGAAACAAACTGTTAAAATTTCAATTTAGATGCAACAATATTATTTTCAAAAAATCATCAGCTAAATCTGACATTAACCTATGCTCAGTAAAAAGATTGATTCTCATTTGAAAAAATTTAATTTGTACCACTACGGATTATAGAACACTTCTGAATCAGTATTTTAAAAGATACTCCCAAGTATATTATCTACTTAAAAATTTCAAAAATTAGAATTTAATTAAAATTATTAATCGGGTAGAATGAGAGTAACATGCTTCTAAGTATATATTTTTGAGTATTGACACTGACACAACACAAAATAAATATGTAGTGTATAAAAAATATTCTTATTTAGAAATAAAATATAAAACAAGCAATATAATATACATCAATGCATATAAATAATAACAGTGACAATTTAAAGGCTGATATAATCATAATTAATCTTATTGATTTTGTAAAAATAAAGTATTTCATTTTAAAAAATTTATTAATATCTTTATTTACACTATTAATTATTATATGTTATTATAAATTCAATTTTTTATAGGTTTCATTTTAAATTAAACATGCATACGGTTAACATAAAACCTTATAAGAAATTTTCATCTTAAACAATTTGATTAATTTTAATAATAAGACTTGAATCTATATTATTATTTTTTAAATTGTATATGCATTTATTACAATAAATTTAAGTATGAAGTAACAACAATAAATTAATATTGAGTATTAGTTATAATACCTTAGCCTAATATTACTATTGTTTGTTATTATTTACATAAACTAAAATAATAAAATATGTCAGTGTAATTACCTACAAACGTCAAACCTATTTATTTAAATGAAATGTGCTGTATTTAAAGCAGTGTTATTGAATTCTATATTTGCATGTTATTAAAATGGCAGAGGAATAGAGGATAATTTGAAAATTGACAGTAAGTGTTAAACATTAAAAAGAGTTATTTATTCTATATAGCTATTTATGGTTTAAAGAAGTTTTGGCATATTTACTAAATATTGATGTAAATTAAATTCAAGTTGACAGTGCAAGAGTATTTAATGGCATAATTTGTAAAACTAAGGTTTTTTGAATATAAATTTACTAAAAGTTTAATATATTTACAGAAAACGTAGTTTTAAAAATATATAAGTACACAGCTTATATTACATTTTATTTACGTTGTATTTCTGAAACAAAATTTTATTTGATATTTAAATGACTAGAAAAAAAAATAATTATTATATATATATATTGTACAAGTGTTATAACAGTTACTTGATTTTTGAAATCTCACATACAAGGTAAGAATAAAATTTAAATTTTAAAAATATTGGTATTTATAAAAAACTTAACCTTGTTTATTTGCAATATTTCCGATCTTCTGTAAAAAAATTAAAAACAGACTAAATAAAAATAAATTTTTCTATATTTTTAAATTTTAATCGTCAACTAAAATACTGTTTTCATTAATATTTAAAATGATTGATGAAATAAGTGAATCAATTTAAATATAAAAAATTATAAAGCTATATAGTACCGCATACACACCTTGTAATTAATGTGATTTGATTAATATCTAACGATTCAGATATTTTAAATTAAAATCTACTGCGTGAGCGGCTAAGGATTATCCAACTATATTATGATATGTAGGTATTATTTGAGCGAATTATATACAATATGAAGAACTAGCTGAATGTGTATAACTTTATAGTTAGCTATACAATGGCCTTAAGAATCAATAAATACTTTCACTCAAGATAGAATCATTATGCCTATAGTAGGAGGTAAATATATTCTATATATATGTACAATGTACATAATATATAGCATTCCGTTCATTTACAAAACATCTGTTGACAAAACGGAATCTAAAATGATCAATTTAAATTTATTTTATTTTTTTACCTGAGTAAACGAATTGTAATTTCCTCTCCCCCTCCCATACTACATTCATTTGTTCCACAGGTAATTTTTTTTTAAAAATCTTCAGAATTGATTTCCTCCATACGAAAGGTATCTATAACAAAAAATTTAGAATTGTTGACGATAATATTTTGTATTATGACAATATAATTTTTATATTCTTTGATAATAATAATTATAATTCAAAATTCTAGTTCTTAATAAATGTATTATTGGATAAGTGAAAAACGATTTTACGAAGCTTATTCTAAATCTGAATTTCGTTGGATGAATACATTAATGCAAGGTATCTAATTATTCGATATTAATATTGTATAAAAAATTATAAAACTAGTATTGTATTACCTATGAATTATAACACATAGTAACTAACTGATTAATTGTTATTAACGATATTACTTAAAAATATATAAGCACTATTAAAAAATGCTTAATTCATTCGCAAACTAACCAAGGGGATCTGTGTAATAGCACATGTAGCTGTTGCACTGTGCCGCTGTATTCAAGTCGGCCCATGTGTATATTGTATTATTGTATTTGTATATCTTACAGTGTTAAGCTAACACAGTTACACAGTTAATTAACTGTATGTATAACAGCTAATTCTAACGAACTAAATAAAATCAGCCTATGTGACAATGAGAATGAATGTTTAAATCAATTTTTGTGGAAATAGTTAAAAACTGTAAATGTTTAGATATAGAAATGTACTATGGCCTTCAATAGAACGACCACGTACAATTCGTTACAAATAAATTAAGAATATATGCTAATATATGCTTAAAAAATCTTGAACTTAAGAACATTAGAGTTGTCTATGTCTATCAAATATTAATGGAATCAATAATTAATTATCATTATGATATTTCTATAAGAAGAAGCACAATAATTATGAAACAACTATGAATTCACGGAAAAAAAAGTACATAATAAATTACTAAAAAAAAGACCAATATACCACATACTATCAGTAAAAAATTGATTTCATAAAGTTTCAGTTCTTAACGTGATTACAAATAATCGTATTTTTTAAACTGAATATGGATATAATACTAGGCAAATATGTATTTAACATCAAAGTATCTACACTAACACTACATAAAAAATAAGCTTAAATCACATATTCATATGTAGTTAGTATACTTGAAATTAACCTCTGTAACTCTTTTAAAATTTAAAAAAAATACACTATGGCTATTATCAAAATGTAAGTATTTTATTGCATCACTTGTAAATGTAAAATAAATAAATTATGGTTCTACTATTTTTTTACATTTTTAAGTTTTGTTATAGTTTTTAAAATTGTATTCTTTCACTACACGATTTTATATACGATGTTAATATATTAAACATTAAGTAAACATGAATAATAATTAATAAATATATTTATTTAATTATATTAATGTATTTTAATTTATTGCATTGTATTATCTAACTATTTATCGAATTTGAATTTCAAATTATAAATTTCTAGACTTCCACTAAAAAATTTTCAATGGTACCTTTATCTTCTTAAGAAATAAACATAATAATAATAATAATAATAATAATAAAACAATTAGTATATATATATATATATATATATATATAGTGTATTATATTTTTACGAATTTTCGCCGTTTGTTCTCCGAAAATTCCCGCCCGTTTAAAACGCAGAGTAAATATAATTATAATATACCGCTCACCGACACATGTACGTATCGTGCTACGGCAGAGTTTTTTTAATGGTCAAAAGGAGACTTAAAGAAATCCATAAGTCAGTGGTTAATATCGGCGAATTCCTTTGGGAAGCGATTTTTTTCCCAGGTCGAATATTAAAAACAATCACGTATATATATATATATATATATATGCGTATTATATAGTAGTATACGAGTATATATATATTATATGTGTGTGTAGATAAGTGCGCGCGCTTTTTTTTTCTTTTAAATTATCAATTCAAGTCATGCTCAAGGCTAGGGGGTTGTTCGAGAGATGTTTTATAGGCCCGCGTATTTTTCCATGAAGTCTACGAACGCGCATAAAATATACTTGACAACGACAGACAGTTGGTCGCTAAGCATCGCCATATTTGACGGAAGAAGGAAAAAATGTTAATAAAAAAAATAATAATAATAATAAAATAAATAAATAAAATAAAAATCGCACTAGGTAAGACACATCACCGGTAGACTTATCGTCGTCTCACTGCTACGGCAATATATGCGTATAAATATATATATATATAATGTGTACGACTGTACGAGTAAGAATTCGCGTCAGCTTTGCAATCTATACATCCTTGCTAATGATGAATTATTAATTAGTCACTCACCGTATGTTAAGAATTAGTTGAGTTCTCTTCTTTATCATTATTATTATTATTATTATTTTTTTTTTCCATCATCTGATCCGAAGCGGACAAGCTGTCTGGTGGAAATGATTTCTGGAAAATCATATGTACTTGTATAATATATATATATACACATATTATACAGATAGTACTACGCGATGTGAACAACTTGTAAATCCACATCAGAATGTCACGTCAGCAACGACGAGGTCGTTTTATGGGTATCGTATACAATAATAATAATATGTAATATGTATAATATTGTTACACATACTTAGATATACAATATAGATCTATATATATATATTATGCATAAAGGCTGGGTTTATTTTATTATAGGTATTATTAGTTCATCAAAGTGACCGTGATGTATGTATGTATGTATATTTAATATTTATATATTATTTATAAGAAAAGGACACAAAAACAAACTTTATAGTTAAGCATATATAATATGGCATAATATGAGATAGAAAACAATAAGCGAATTATTTTATCATCTTTGTAATATATTATCATTTATTGATTATTAGTTTATTACATACGGCACAGCTTTTTGTAATGAAAATTACTCAATGTCTTAATAAACTTACACCCTTCCGATTTTTATAACCATTGAAACATTTGAGTATGCAAACATAGAACATTTAGATAAGTAGCTTTTACCTGCATGTACAAAATAAAATTTTTTTTGATATTTTATACATTATCCGATTCACATCTCTACTGACCCTGCTGACCCTACTAACTACTGACCGCGTTTGGCTAACGTACATTTATACATTACGGTAAAATATTAGATGACATTTTTAAAACTTTATTTTCAGAGCATTTTTACTAACACAGCTAATTGACTATACTGTATTTCAACGTAAACGCTCACTAACAACACTGAGAACCTAAATCAAAAATTCACAGATATACTTAGAGGTAAAGTGGAACAAAAATAATAATTTGAATAACTTATTGGATATTTGAATATATTTTAAAATCATTGATGAATAATTAATATCTTAAAAACTTTATTAAGATCGATATGTTGTAACGTTTTTAATTCTTAAAATTTTATATATTTATGTTTAATACTAAGCTTATAATTTATCTATATTTAATAGAAATTTCTAATTACTTTTGTATTAATTTTAAAACGAATTATGTTTATCATGTTATACACCAACTATGTAACTAATATTTTAGTTGTAAAACTCGTTATTATTATTCTGCATTCTTTACCTTTGCCTTTTAAGCATAATCACCTTTATGATGAAAATAAAAAAAATAAAAAATATTATAATAGTATACTTCAATGAAAATAACAGGTTCAGAATTAACTCCAGTTTCTTTTTAATAATAAGATAATAATTTATGATAGATATATTTATATATTTTACAATTAGTTTCAACAATACATTAAATTAAAGTAAGATTCATTTATAATAATATTAATAGTTATTTATTTTTATTAATAGGTATAATGTTAACTTAATAATATGATATATAGTATATACTATGTACATACCTAATTATTTAAGCTGAAACAATGTCTCTCTGCATTAGGTTATCCAGTTTTTAATTATTTATTTATTTATTTTTATTAAAATATTTTCCTAATAGGTACCTACTACATGCGCGCACGTGTTTGTGATAAGTGGCTATTACCGTCATCGAAGAAAAATTATAATAATATATTGTTCAAACATAAAAATACACATATTATTATTTTATTAGAATTTAGAATTGTAAAATCTTTAAGACCGTAAATATATTTTACAATTAGTACTTATAAATGATGTTTAAAAAGCTAATAGAGAATAAAATAAAGTATAGGTAATATTATAAAATAAATTAGTTAAATTTTAAAAGATTGATTATTCGATATATTCGAAAAAGTCATCTCTTAGAGGAACTTCATCTTCATGGATATATTTTTTAAATATGTTTACAAATTTACAATAATATATGCAATAAGTATTAACAAGAGAGGGATTAACAGAATAATAATTTAATATACTATATACCTACTTGTTACTACCCACGTCTTACTGCGCAGTAGATATAATATATTTCAATTTTTCTAATTGTGTATGTTATAATTCATAATCGGTTAATAACGGTTACTATTTATAGTTTTATGCGCATTAAATTTGCAATGAAAAAAAAATAAATCATAACTATTATAATATATAAGCGTTTAGACCTTTATTAAAATATGAAGTAAGTATATATTATATACTGCAGCTGATTGCCGAGTGTCTAATCGTATTTTCAGTGTGAATAGTAATGATTTTTCAATTTTAATAAATATTCAAAATAAAAATAAAATTTTTTTACCGTCATTAAAAGTTTGATAAGAATTTTCTTTAAAAATCTATACTTGAGTGGGTATAATATTGTAATTTTTTATAAGTAACAGTATTTTGGTGTACTCAAAAGAGGCCATGGAAAAGGAGTCGAGAATTATATTTGTGTATTCTATTTATTTACCGTTTTTAGGAAGGTAATACATAAATATACATAAACTATACACGATTAACACCCGTGTGTTATTATTATTATAAACCCACGTCGTAATAAATGGTAAAATTGTACAGTATTATAATGCTTATACATTTAACGCCTTACTTACGTATACACAACTTTTACATTAATATATTTTTTCTTTTTTGTAAAATGAGTTCGATTTCTTCTATATGTTGTTACACAAAATTGGCTTGATCGTCAAAAAAAAAAAAAAAAGGAAAAAAGTAGGTTAAAGCGAGTTATTTTAGACCCTAGATTGGGAAATATAAGTTCACATCAGTCATGGCAAATGGCCATAAATTCCAGAGGTTTGAATTTTATACTGAACGAACAACTCGCTAGTATAGAGACTATAGTTTTTAAACACAGATTAAGACTTAAACGAATATGAAATTTATTGTTCTGCATAATATACTCATACCCAATAGTAAACCAATAACCTTTGTGTTTTTAAGTTGCCACTCGTCAATAATTAGTATATATTCGATGTTCAAAAGGATATAACAACTACTCGTAATAATCAACCGGTCATCTTATTCAGGTCTGCAGTGCCGTAGTCATTGCATAATGAAAATTGCAATGTGCTTAAAAAGTATATAAAGTATAAACACGATTGAATAACACCTAAGTTAAAAGAACGTATAGGTACATATTTTATTTTTGAATAAGGTGACAGGTATAGGTGACATATAGTATCATCATTCATCACACTTCACAGGTGATTAGTATATGCGTACTAATATTATTATTAGTTATTAATTATATTTTATAATTTTTGGGAATGTGTAACAGAACTTGTGCGAGATATAGCAGTTGCAATCAGTGGCGTGTTGAGCATATTTCAAACCCTAAGCAAAATATTTAAGCAATGACCCACCCACAGACACAATTATAATATGATATATAAAATTAAAATCTGTTTGCCAATCTTTTTTGGCCTATGGTTGTCCGTAACCTATTCTTAATCATCTTAACCTGAGTAAATAATAATAAAAATAAAAAAACAATATTAAGAGTTTTTAGAGGCTAAGCAATTGCGTTAGGTAAATGTCGTTCACCACGCCACTGGTTGCAATGGAAAGACAATGTTAATGATTGAATATTTGTGTATTTTATTTGCAATATAGATAACGTATAGAATATAGATGCATAACTTAACATGAATTATACCTACGACACGACTGTGAACAATTATTGCAATAGTTTCCAAAGTCTTTGGTAGTCAACTGTCGCCCGTCACTATATACATTATACATTCTGCAGGCCACGGTGTTATATCTCCGAATTAAGACTGAAAGTTTAAAATCTGATTTTTTAAACTATGTATTTAAAATAATTGTATTGCATACGTTCATACGAATTACAATTACTATAATGTGACCAAAATAACACATGACATGTGCAAACGTGTAAGTGAAATTTGCAAGATTTTTCAATAAAATAATGGTGGTCACTCACTTAAAATTTTAAAACTTTAACATAAACTGTGTCATGTGGAGCATTATATTTATAAATCGTGTTATAAATATATACATATATGTATATACTTGTGTATATCGAATTGTAAATCTTCAAGATAGTTAAAGATAATTTAAAATAAGAGCATCGCTTGCTAGAACATTTACGCGGTTCATAAGAGCAAAAATTAACTTTTCGGACCGTCATTAAAAAAATTAATGTTTAACTGCAACGTAATAAACCTACTTCGGCAGTGTATACAACTTGTCTCCGTTGAACTCTTGTTCAGGTATAACCGCGGTTAATATGGAATTTCCGATCAAACGAAAAATGTATGCGTGTGCGCTTCTGCAGCTATATACCTACAATGTAATAAACTATGATGAATAAAAAAATATTTTCAAAGCGGTTAGGACGGTTGAAAATGGTGCATTTGTAACTGTTTGATGCCAACGCTATGTGTCTACCGGCAACCAAGCTGTACCACGCAGGTCTATTTTTGGTAAGTATTTATAAACACGAGCCCGATGGACCAGAGTTATTGGATCATGTAGCTTGATGAATTTAATTATATCCTCACTGAGGCATAGTTCACCGAATTAATGTATATCGTGCGCTCGGGTATTATTTCAAGATCTGTTGGAAATAATTACGTGTTTTCTATCGCTAGTACGTTTTGTATTTAAAGGTCGCACAACTGTGCTTTTCGAACGAATTCCTGATATAAATATTTCGTGTATCGATTTATTACTCAAAATAGGTACTATCCGCGTTTACAATATGCATATTATAACATTTATAGCCGTATTATACGCTATACATTGTTATGAATTAATATAGTATACAATTCCGGGATAACATTTCTGCAGTTAAGTGCAAAATGCGCCTACTTGAAATATTTAATATACTATATAGAGTGGCTCGATGCCGCTAAACCACGATAAAATCATTTCAACAGTGTTAATTTTTTATGTTTAAAAAATACTTATTGATTTTCAATTATTATGTTCTACCGTCAGTGAATCTTGAATATTTAATATATTGTAGGTACCTACTCAAAAATACCATTGTTTATTGTGCGTTCTATTCGTACTAACTTAACCCAAGCGCAGACTGGTAAAAAAGGGCACGAGATGCTAAATAATTTAAAAAGCAAATAACAACATTTTTTTTGACAAATTTAAAATATGTAGGTTGTTTATAAAATATTTTATTTTGTTGTAAAAATATTGAAAACACATATAAAAAAATATAGATTTTCTAAAATTCTACAGTTGTGTAGTAAATACCTACATCAAGGCACATTTACACCGGTAGGAGCAAATATATTTTAGAGCAAGGGATGTTGTAGCATCCCAGCACCCCCAGCCGGTCTACGCCAGCAGGTACCTATATAAAATATTATAAAAATAGCAGTATTTTTAGGTGTTTGCTTCCACATGTGAAATATTTGAATATTTTAATGTATTGCTAATTTACGTATTTTTTAGTTTTTTCAGAATTATGTTTAATTTTAAGAATATCGCTAAAAAAATCGTTAGACTTTCGTTAAAAGTTTTGAAACAGTGTTAATTAAGTATGTTTGAAATAAAATATTTTTTGATATCAACAAAATTAAAATAAATAAAATCTCAAAATATTTAAATAATTAAAAGACTAATGGCGGAAAAATGGTTAATTATTACGTAATAATATTGTCATCCACCACTTCAGAAGTTTTTTCGATTTGTTGAAAAAATAATAATGCTATTCATAAAAATCTTGCCCTCAGAATCAATTACTGCTTTGTTGGCGACTACTCTGATGGATACATTTTTATTCATTTTGCAAAATT
Source organism: Melanaphis sacchari (assembly GCF_002803265.2). Taxonomy (NCBI): domain Eukaryota; kingdom Metazoa; phylum Arthropoda; class Insecta; order Hemiptera; family Aphididae; genus Melanaphis; species Melanaphis sacchari. The sequence continues at coordinate 2,564,459 of NW_020271232.1, read as the reverse complement.
TAATGATATTACGTTAAGTATTTAATACATATCCATAATATCTAGTTTACGACTTAAAAAACACTTTATATAATTTTTAAGTGCTAGTTTTTGGTTACTTGCAACTGTGCCAAATTTTTTAGTCAGTTTACAGTTATTGTTATAATAATAATAAATAATACTATTTAATCAAAATATAAATGACATTTTTGACTTTTCTATAAAAATTAAATATTTAAATTAAGGTAATATAAATCATTCTGTAAGTATACTAAGTATAGCTATAAAGATATATTGTCTGGTATTTAAATAAAGTGCGAAGGCTTAATTTTTTTATTTTTAGAAATAGGAATTTTGGATCCCAAAGACTGTATATTTATTATAATAACACTATAATAAATAATATACTAATATGAAATTAACAATAATGAGAAAGTACTTACAAATTCACGTGGTCCATAATTTTTACTCTTATATAAAACAAAAACATTATTTACACCACTATTCAAGTTTTTACATTCAAAAGACAAAATGTGAGTGTGGAAACTGTGGAGGTAATATAATTTAGGTAGTGTAAATTTATAATATGTATATTGTGTACATATAATATTATTATTGAAAAATATAACTTGAATTTTTAGACTAACGCGGGTTATAATATATAATAAGATCGTATTTGTTTTAAAATTCAAGCATGTGACACAATTTATAGTTTTTAAATATATTTACTGTTTATATAAAGCTATATTTATTTATTAAATTTTACTGCAGAAATATTTATTTACTCTGATACAGGAAAACCTAAACTTATCTGAGATCTGAACATTAAACTGTATTTTTATATAATTAAAATTGAATGAATCATAATTATTGTTTTTGTTTAGTGTGTACGTACTAACATTTTTATATCAAATATTCACTCTAACTCTATTATTTTAAATTTGTTTTTCAAGTTTATGCCAAAAATATACACACTTAATAATTTTGTGGTTTTGAAATATTTTATTTTTTCTCGTCTTCGATGTTCAATGTTTGTAACATAATATTATGAAACTAAGCAAGCAATTACGTATCAAATTTGTAAAAACTCAGCACTCGATTGTATTTTAATTTATGATTTTTTTTCAATGTATTATGAAATTTTTATAGTACCTCATTATGTTATATAAAGACTTAGATAAATTAATTACATATAGCTTTATTAATCAAACTTAATTATAGTATTTAATTTTGATAATATAATAAAATTGCACATGACGACGCACGGTACACCTGTATCAACCTTTAATTTAAATACCAAACGCTTAAAATATATACCTAATTAATATTTATAGTAATGAACTTATACTTATAGAACATATTGTAAAATAATCAAATAATTTAGACCAGATATTTTATATTACAGTTTTTAGAGTACCTTATACATAATACATATAGACATATATGTATAAATAATTAATTCTAGGTTGTTTATAAATAAGACAAATACAGGTGATTCTAAAATATAAAACAAAGTATTATTATCATATTTATGGCTTTTACTTAATATAGGTGTAGTAGTTTTATCGGTTATTTATTGTTATTAGCGTAATTTTTGGTTACGTTTTAGTCTTATTACATACAGTTAAGACTTGTTTGTACAACATATTAAGGTTTATGGGTGTATAAATGAAATGAAAATAATAAATATTTATTGTCGATTATTGTACACATTATTTTTCATATTATTGTTATCTGTTTGTTATCTTCAACAGATGAAAGTTTAGCGATGTGTATACGTATTTAAGCCCGAAGGATTTAGAGAATATTAGTGTATTATATTATATACATATATCCATAGTTTGGTTATAATATTTAGTGTGATTAGTGTGAGGCGTATAATGATGAGTCAAATAGTATTAGATCGTGCTAGTTTGATATATGTATTTTGTGTAAGTCATTGTAACAATATTGCATTATCATTATAATAATATATATAAACTTGTCGTTGTGTGGTAATATTTAAACGCAACAGGAATCTCTAAGCGACTATACATTGTATAAGAACCGTACTCGAAATCTCTGCGTTGAGTACCTATTGACTATTGGCTGTTATTGATTTTTTAAATTAATAATATTGGCAATTTATATGCATACACATTTAGTTATTGGACATTAGTATAATTATATGACGGCCGTCGCCGAAAGCATTAATAATTATTTACCTACTATACTCCACACTGGCTGCAGAGGTAAAATGCGCTATACGATATATTTATCTGTGTTTTGTCGTAATCAGTCTTAATGAAATTCTTTGTTCAAAGATTATGTACTTTTGAGTAAAATTTAGGTGACATTACTTGTGAAATAGTTGGTTATATAGTTTTATGACACAGGTCTGTCATCATTACGGTTGATGCTTTCAAACTCTTTAATATAGGAGCACATAAGTTTTTATAAGTCACTTCTATTTGACATTTTGCAGCAGTACACGCTTTTTTTTACGATACAGTATATTATAGATATTGATGTAATAGCTAACTATTAATCATTACGTAGCGACCGTACTGCAATATTGGTTTTATACCCTAAACGAATTTATATTTTGGTGCCATTCACTGGAAAATGTTTTACGACGGTTTAATTGTTATTTTTATTAGTTAACAGTTCATTTTGATGGACATATAATTTTAGTGATTGGTGACCTAAATAACACATTGTGAATTATATATCAGTTAGATTATAAACTTATACTAGTCTAGTGACGTATACATCACTTTTGTATGAATGAGAAGGGAGGAATGTAGATCAATGGAAAACACATCAACGTACTAATTATAGATAGATCATTTTTGTTTTGAAGTATATTATTTTCTTAATCCTAAAAATTTAGTTGAGATAGCCTACAAGTTCAAAAGCTTATAGCCTGATGATGTTATAAATTACTATGTTAGAATCTATAACTTATATTATAAAGACATAAAGCGTGTAATTATTGCATTAAATGAAATTCTTATATTGCCATGTTAATTATAGGTACGGGTATTAGTAATATATTATAATATAACACGAATAATATGTATTATAATGAGATAACAATAATTTTTTTATGAATATGAACTTAAACAAATAAATATGAAAATACTTTATTTTTAATCTTTTACCAAAAACATTATACCTAATAACATAAAATGTCTTTATATTGATTATATTTATACATTAGCTATTGAAAGTTAGTACATTTTTTCTGTTGTTTGATTGCTGATGGTTGATCATACTGATGCAAAATTACATTAGATCAGAAATATCTACTTTAAAGCAAAAGAAATTTTTTTCTAGTTTAGATATTTTACTATGATTGTATAATTACTTATAACAATAACCGTTATAATTGTGAATCAAGTCTTCGACAAAAATAAAATTTTCTCTTTGTATCTATTCGATCTACTTGGGTAAAAATTACTTTTAGTTATTAATTATTATTCTTTTACAAAATATCAGAGATGTTTTGAATCAGATGCTTAATGTTTTAAAGCTAGTGCTACAGAGCGTCATTTTTCTGTAGTAGAGTTGTATTAATATATGAAATCCAGAAACTATAATATAATATATTTAAATTATTTCATATTTTACAAATTTTAGACAGCTTTGTGGAGTTACCTATACCTTAAATATAAAATTTGAAGTGCCAGTAAACAACATTATGGGTACCTAGGAGATACCTATTTTTGTCTGTTGTTTAAATTAAACTGATCACAAGTTATTGAAAAGTAAGTTGCAGTTTCGCAGAAAAAAATAAGATGTATAGGTACTCAAAAAATTTAATTAAACAAGAAATGTATACAATATAGTCAGGGCTCAAGTAAAAGTCGACCGTATTTCAGAAATGTCAAACGAGATTTTAATATATTGTAATCCTATAATTTATTAATAATTCACAAACACTGGAACGTTTACAGAAACACTATCATATATAAATAATATTATTTACCTATTGTTTATTAAAGCGTAGTATGTTATGAACATAACTACATTATATTATATGTCATTTATTAATATGACCGTATTTTGTAAACTGCAATAAATAGATGAATCGTTTGATTTATTTATTAGAGTTAATTGATACAATGGTAACTAAACTTTTTTTAATCTTAAATTAGTTAATTAAAATACTAAAAGAAAAAAAATTTTAATTGAAAATAAAGGTTTTTCTATCTCGTCAACACAAAATATAATTTAAAACGTAATAAAATCTAATTCAATCATTAAAATGCATATTTAAAAATAAAAAACGTTTTAAAACATATCAAAATAAAATGGAGCATTAATATGCGGAGTTCGAATTGGGAACACAATTTACCATAAAGAATTGAGAATTTTATTTTAAGACAATATAAAAGTATATTAAAACATCTTATGTTAGCAATTCGCTATTAATATAGAGCATACATACGTGGCTACGTGAAAAGTCTGGCACAACTCATAAACAGATTTTTCTTTCGGCCTTAGACTCATAAGAATGTTACCTACATCTTACATAATATACTTAGACGCATATTATAGTATTATAGTACACTACGTCATAATGATTGTCTTTTGTCGTAGGCGTGTATTATAATTATATTTTTTTGTTTAATCGTTTAAGATTATCAAATCGCCGAGACAGTTAAATAATTCAACAAATGGATAGAATAATCGAGAGCCCTTGGCGTATCAATAAACTAAACTGCGTTTTACAAAGTTGCACTGCATCTTGCAGACTGCTGCCGGCGGCCAATTAATTATCACTTGTTCCAAACTGGGCCTGCATTTTGATGGTACACACAAATTTTCGCGTTTTGTCGGAACCATCAGAACTTGGCAGCGCGAGTGTAAGAAATATACCTACATACATGTGTTTATATTATAAGGCATTTTAAATATTATTATCTGATTAATGAATAATCATAACAACAACAACAACAACAACCGAACCTAAGTACCCATGTAATACAGTAATAATATAATAGAAAAAAAATATGGCGAACGTTTGAGAATTATTATATAGGAAGCGCATTCGCCGGAAGGTGGATCTTAACGCTGTTGGGGAGGTACTACGGCCGCACCGTATATGGTCAAGTTTGCCTAATTTGGCTCGGGCAACTCTTCTAAATACGGCAAGTAAGGCGGCGGGGGAGGTCGCGGTGGCCCGGGAGAAGGGGGCAGCACGAAATAATATACAATGTAATAATAATAATAATAATAATAATAATAATAATAATAAAAATAATAATATACGATAGCGCTCGACCGCCGTCCGCGCCGCCGTTACCACAACCGTTCGACCGACAGCGACTTCGACCGCGGTCCGACGACACGACTCGTTTTCTACGACGACGACGACCGTAGTGTGTAGTGGGTATTATAGTACGCACGTCTTGCGCCATTCCGTCGTCTACACATGGACGTGTCACACGTGTAGTTTGTGCCCGCGCTGCACACCGTAACGACTTAACGCGCCTTATCGTTTTTTTTTTTTTTTTTTTTATCGACATTATAAAAAGGATTTTACGACGGAAAATTCGTCGTCGTGCGACACAACAATATTATACCGTCATCGATTATAATATATAAATATATTTAAAAAAAAAAAAAATTACATTTATATTTTTTGATTTTTACGCGTGTTCTGTGTTCGTCTGACATTGTGTGCGGGAGGCTGCAACAGTGCCGCGGCGATAAACGCTGTCCGCTGATTCCATCGCGTATTTGCGTGCACCTATTTAAAATACTCGTACGCCGCGGTGTATGTATATTATAATAAAATATAAATATATGAAATAATCGACGACCATCCGGCCCGGAGCACCGCCGCCGAGAATATTGTGTACAATTTTTTAAAATTTTTAAAAATAGAAAAACCGCGCGGCACATGCGCCACGAGTTCTATTATTGTACGGACGCAGGTCGAATTACTCGTACTCGTGCCGTGGCGGGAGGGCGACTGTGGAATTCAACACGACGACGACGACGGCATAACCGTTCGTATCTTCACCGCAGTGGCAACAGCACACCGCCGGTGTCACGCCGTTATCAGTGCCGCGGCCGTTGTTATCAGTGACGTTTGTTTTCGTTATTTTTGTTAAAATTTTCTATTATTGTTGTTCCCGTGTACCCGTACCCCCGAAGTCCTAGGTCTCTCGCGGACCCCAAGTAAAATCACGTCCCAGTCCCGGTCCCTCCCCTCCCCTCCCCCCGGATAGGAAAACGCGAGTGAGTCGTATCGTACTCGCCGTTTTCCGCGGTCGGCCGGCGCTGACCGTATCGCGTGTGCGTGCAGTGCGTGGATGACCAGTCGTAGGCGGTCAAGTGCATGAGGTGGACAGCGATGGACAGTGCGTCTGGCGGTGGCGGCCGCGACAATAGATTCGGCATGGGTTACGCGTCGAACATGTCGCTGTTGGACCCGTCGGACATTTACAACAACGGCGTCGGCGGCCAACAGCAACGGCCGTCCACGTCGCGCACACCGCCCATGATGGGATGCGGTCCCGGCGGTCCTGTTCACCAGCGCGGCATCAAGCGAACGATGGGCCCCGGCACCAACATGTGCTACGAACCGACCGACCACCATCGGTTGGTCGACGACAATTTTTCGCCACCCTCCGTCAAGGACGTGTCGCCGTCGAACGGCAAGAAAACCAAGGGCCGTGTGAAAATCAAAATGGAGTACATTGAGAATAAGTTGCGCAGATACACAACGTTCTCCAAGAGGAAAACCGGCATCATGAAGAAGGTTAGTGTTGAGAATTCGTTAAATCCGCCGACGTGCAGCACTCGATTCCATTTTGATTATCTATAGGTACCTACATACTCTGTGGACGATTGGATTGTCTGTTGTATACTCACTTGTCCTTTATAAAAAAATCATTAAAATTCTCAATCGCCAGTAATTTTGATTGCTCTCCCCCTAGGATTCAGATTTTTGTAGGTATTACATTTTTATTTGTTTATTGATTTTTATCGAAGTAAATATTTTACTTGCAATCGATTCACGTTAAAACGATAAATTTGTATATGAGTTTATTAATGGTCATTTTTATTTTAAATTTCTTGCGTGTTATCTGTTTTTGTAATTATTGGCGTTAGTGTATTAACATAATTAAAAATTAAGTATTGTATTTGTTGATATACCTATCTGTCATATGATTTATACCTATTATATTACTTTATGAGAATGAAATCCGGAATAAAATGACCTTCATACGATTCAAATTGTCAAACAGATGGTCAATTTCTTCTTTATCATATTTATAATTTTTTTTTTCAAAAGCTTAAGTATTTTAAAATATTTATATAAATACTCATGTTTAAAATAAAATTACAATTCAAAATAATGATAAAAAATGACATTTTAACCAACAGATGTGTATTTCAACTCATATGTTTAGACCACCATCTGTAGCAAATAAGCTTTAAATAGAAAAAAAACATATTTTTAGTTGGAATAATTCTTAGTAGATGTATTTTTTTATTTTTTTTTATTAAGAACTTATTTGTTACTAGATTTCTACCTATATTTAGTATATTAGCTTATAACTAAAAAGTTATAGTTATAGTTTTTAAGTATGACACTAGTTTGCAGATTTTTTACATTTCAGTACTTCTTTTGTATCTATTTAATATAGGTATATTTTTAAAGCTTATTACTCATGTAATCACAAAAGTAATGAACTAAAAAATACCCGTAGAAATACTTAATATCATAATTTTTATCATTAAAATATTTAAAAACAAACTTATTACTCGAGTATATTATGTTATAGCAAGTATAATTTATTTCTGATAAAACTTTAAACATACATTTGTTATTCTAATAAATATATTTTTATAAATCAGACATATTATATTTACTCTGATATAGGAATGGTTTTTTTTTTCTTGAATTTAATTGAAACTAATATTATTTATTGTCTTGTATTGATAGACAATTTGATTGGTTAATAGATTTTTTCCTTATACTTAAATTAATTATTAATATTTTCTATCATGATAATAATTTAATATAATATAGTGATGTAATTGTAATATTCTGTAGATAGTCTTGTAGAGAAATTTGTTACTTTTATAGTATTCAATACCGTTAATTAATTTTAAATGTTTCAAAGTCAATTGAATAATAATTTCCAATAATTAAAATTTGTATTTTTTGTATTAAAAAAGTGTATATTATAATCTTATTCAATGTAATATTCAAATCATTTATATGTATTTGACATGGATCATGAATAATAATTATAGTTTTATTTTTTATAGAAAGATCATATTATTATTCAATTTTAATACAATATTTATTTACCTACTTTTTATAAATAAACGTACAAACTCAATCTGGCCATTTAATGTCTATTAACTAAACATATAAAATCTATTAACTTGATTGTAAAATGTATTAGATATATTTATATTATTACAGTTTGTCTATTTATTGTATCGTACTTAATAATAAGAACTCCTGAATTCTTGATAATATTACTGTTAATAATTGAACTGGGTGGTATCAAATATAATATTTATTTTAAAATATTGTGTTACCTGAATATTTGCTTAAATTATTTCTTATTTTTTGATTTATTTTCACCACAATTATATGATTGTTTTTTTCTTTGCAGGCATATGAGTTGTCAACGTTAACAGGCACTCAAGTGATGTTATTAGTAGCATCTGAAACGGGACATGTTTATACCTTTGCCACGCGCAAGTTACAGCCGATGATTACTTCAGAAGCTGGCAAAGCGCTAATTCAAACATGCTTAAATTCACCAGACCCGTGTCCGTCCTCATCGGGTGCAAACTCAGGAGACCAACGCATGTCAGCAACTGGATTCGAGGAGACTGATCTGTCTTACAACATTGGTGACGACCACGATTCCAAAGTAAGGCAGTTTGTGTACGGCCAACAGAGTCCTGTCCACCATCCACACCATCAGCAACACCATCCCCAACACATCATGGCCATGTCCCCGCCTGCTCATCTCATACCCTCATCTAGTCCCAGTCCACTGATGCACACAGCCAACTATCAGCAACAGTGCACCTCCCCGCTGCCACTACACCAATATCCTCACATGGCATCCCATTCACACAACCAACGGTAATGTTCAGTCGAACCAACATTGATGGGATAGAAAATTTTAAATAAAAAAAAAATAAATAAAAAAAAATAGACTGAACTATTTTATGTCTGTACAAGTAAAACTATTTTATAAGATAATATGCAATTACCATGCGATTATCCCCGGCAATGGGTTCAACCGAACATTGTCACGCCAACTTATACAGCGTAGGCAAATCCTATTCGTCCACGTTTGATTGCAGTGTGTTTTGCTTTGTGTGTTATGTTTTTTTTTTTTTATTTTTTTTTTGCTGTGTTGTAGTTTATAAATATATTATAATATATAATAATATGAGCTTAAATAAATCGCTTCTACTACAACTCTACTACTGCCGGGTCGTGTTCAAAATCAAAACTACAATTTTTTTTTTATCATCACCGTCCCGAAAGTTTTTTTTTTTGTTAAAAGATGTATAATTTTTAACGGCGTTCCGCTTTCGGTGTCCTGCAACCCTGCATGGTGTAGTTAAACGTTTGTTCGAATTTAATTTGAGGGATGTGGGGAAGGGGGAATACAAATAATATTAATCGTCGATGACGGACATTTCTTTCAAATATTTATGTACATCGCATTGCCGTCTGGTCGTTCGCGGGATGACGTCTGGTGATGAATATAAAGGGTTCACCCGCTGATTGGTCAATTATCGTCGTTATCGTCATTTTTATTATTATTATTATTATTAAAAAATATTAAAACAGTCGGCTGGTCATGCGGGGGCGGTAGTGGCGGCGGGCACGTGCGTAGGCGGCGGCGACGGCTGGTCGCAATGATGATAGTATTATGCCTACGCGCGTGGACCGGTTGCTGCAGTGGCTGCGACGGCGACCTAGGCGATTGCTACGCGTTTTTCCCGGGCGGTTTTCGCCGACACCGCTGCCCCATTTGGTTTTCCCACGGGATTAACTGGCACGGATCACCATGGATTTATTACGTTTCACGATAATCGAAAAAACCGGACCTCGCCGTATTGTACCTACCTTTATAATGATAATATAATAAAGTGTAATAATAATATCGACTACGTGCCTGGGATCGGTAAACAGCGGCGCGGCATCGGCGGTGCGTAGGTCGTGAGAACGGCGGCAGCGGGACGCTGCGATCGCGTAACGATTAAGAAACTGATAGAGAATAAAAAAATTAATAAATAATCGTGAATATAAAAAAAAAAAATTGCAGTTATCGGTAATCATGTGTAATTACGCGTATTTATTAGCTCTCTCTCTCTCTCTCTCTCTCTCGTTTTGTACTCCTGTAAATATTAAACTATTTTGTTTTTTTTTTTTTATATATAATAATATATAAAGTATTATTTTTAGTTATTATTTTGTACAAAAAAAAACAAAAAAATCGAATCGTTGTATATTATATATTTATTATTTTTCGTATATATATTTTATATTTTTAATTTATTATTGTGGTAAGATATTTTAGAGAAAATTCTATGTATATATTATAATATAATATATACACACATTTTTGTACGTTTAAGAGAGAAAATAAGAACAGTGTCTTTATTAACTTTATATATAATCGTTATTGTCGATAACAAAATACGTCATTTGGTCTAGTCCGAATTTTTATTATATAGGTGTTACCCTCACATCATTATAATATATATATACCTACTATTATAGACCATTGTTATCAAGTCTGTGATATTTATCGGTAAAATAGTTAATTGTAATATTATACATATTCGCTACAATATACGTCGTGCGTCGCACATATATTTATTATATGTCGTTACGATCAACTGTGAGTACATATATTATAATATGTTATTTAATATAATATTTATATATTATTATAAACGATAATAAAACGAAAACTGACTATATTGAAATGTTTTAAAATTGTATCTCCCTGCCGCGTCCACTTCTCAGCACTGTCCATCGTGGCCTCGTATACGTTTTAAAAGTAATAATATTCTTTGAAAAAAAAAAAAAAATGATTATAAAGAATCTACAACGCTTCTCAGCTGTACTACGAATTGAGGTTTTATAATAACGATCGAAAGAGTTTCGTACGTGCGGTATGACAAAAACTCGTTAGGAAATCGGAAAAATGACGTGTATATCGGCCGCGCAACTTTATTTTTTTTCGAAATTTTGGGCGTGTGATAAGACGTGGGACGTAGTCGTCATCGCCGCCGTCGTCGGTCGTTTCGCGCGCGCCCGTGTGTGTCTGTGTGTGTGTTTGTATATAATACACCTAAATTCATATTATATACGAGTATGTACACATTTTTACTCTTTAATTTCGTTTCCCAATTCGCAGTGGCGACCCGTCGATACACAGACTCGCACACGCCTCACGATCGTAATACAATAATAATAATATATGCGTATAGAAGGCTACACACACATACTCTTATTCATGTCCGATATTATTGTCGCCCACTACCGGTGAGTCCGTCCGCACAACAATAATTACGTGAGCGCCGCAGACGCCCACCAGCGCGCGGGCCGCGTCGACGGGAAGTTTTCAAATAGTGTGTTACACTTGAAACCAGTGTGCCCACACGCGGTGAAAAAAGGTTTAGCCCACGCGCGACCGACCGGAGAGCGCGCGTTGTGAAACGTTTTTCGGACGTGCCGTGGTTTTTCGCTTTCGTAGAGCGCCGTTTCCGGCCGAAACTCCGGGACAGAACCGGAAACGGCGGATTTTTTGGAGCGGCGAAACGTACGCGCGCGGATCTCTCGTCGGAAAAGCCGACGGGAAGACGGGCCCGAAACCGACCAGATGTTCACGTCCCATGTGTTTAATACTCCTACTGCTCCACACCTCGCTGCTCGCTGCTGCTGCTGCTGTTGCACCGCCCCGGAGCGGTTTTTTCTATTATTATACGCGGTTTTTTCTATTATTATACGCACAGCATATCATAATGTATTAATATAATAATATGTGTCTGTAACTTAACGCGCGTAAAATATAATATCACGATGATAATTTGTAGGGAAACGGCCGACGTGTGCAACAGGTGCCACGCCGCGCGACTGTAGATGACTCCTTAGCTGTTGCGCGCGCGGCGGAAATGCGCATTATGGCCGTCGCGTTGTTGTCATTTTCAAGCGTGTGCGGAATATCGTATTATAATATTGTAGAATAATATTACATTAATGATTATATTTACAATAGGCATAAAGTACTACGTGAATAAGAATTTCGGGCCGGACACTGGTTCTTCCTGCTCTTCGTCGCGGCAGTACACAGCTAAAGCTTCAACAGGAAACCCAGGTTTCCAACCGTGGCTGGGGGAGGGGGTTCACCAAAATCGTGTAGATATTTCAGATAGGTAACTAATTCGCTGCTGTGAGGTCATCTCGATATCGATGGGCAAATTCGTGCATAGTACATTTATGTATAAAAAAAAAAAACGATGCTATGATGTACAAACGGGGAAAATATATATACAAAATGGCGAATAATTAAATTAAACCGTTGTCGTATGATGTATGACGTTCAACGCACACGCACCATACACGTAGGTATTATTATTATTTATTATTATATAAATACTGGTCTTAGAAAATCATAATAAATAATATCAAATGGCAGGGCGATGGGAGTGGAGACATTATGATATATTATTTTATAATAATGAAAATAAAAAAAAATCATGAAATCCGATACCATCTTGTTAGGTTCTTCTGACTCGTTTTTTGAGGGCTAACTTTGTAAAAACCACATTATATTTATCTATAAACATTGCTACGTGCGGAACCGCCGAATTTTGAAATACCAAATATCGATGACATTTTTAGAGTTACCCATCATCCACACGTGTACATGTCGCAAACTATACGTCGGATCTAGAATAATTACAGGTGTGGCAGATTCGACTGTATCAAAGTGTATTATAATATACAAACAGAATTTTGGCGCAATTGATGATTAGATAAAAATATCAGTTCATTTTTGATGTGCGTTCTGTTTACAGACGTTTGCGAGGCTACGAACAAAACACTTACCTAAACCTAAAAAGATATACTTTACCAATTTACCGGTTTATCTTTATATTTTAAACTTTACGACCGAACAATGTATGCCATGTAACTTATAACGACCTGAGAATTATGCAGTACCGAGCGTGTACGAATGCTTATGTATGATGTTTAGTGTTTAGTTGACCGACGCAGTTGTATGCACGTAGACTACACCGAGACTTAATGTATCATATTATTATATCCACTCGCCGTGTAGTAGTTGTAGGTGCCTATGTATTGCTATAATTTGGCCTTATAAAGGTGAGTTTTGGTTGTTTTTTGACTTTGAGTGCATTTAGTCTCGCACATTGCACCTTGCATCATGAGCTTTTCGTGTTTTATGTGTACATGCAATAGGTGTTGCACATACACACACGCACACACATACATTTATATGTACGATTGACACAACGGTGTCGAACGATTTTCATCTTTATTATATGACTCGACACCGCAGGTAAGTACGCACTATATAACGTCTATAACCTTATATTTTATTATATTATTTATTATCTGCTGTACGGCGCGTGCAATGACGATTTTGACGTCTCGCATAATTATTACACCATATATTACACGTATAATTTATTTATTTATTTATCGTTACACAAACGAAATATCGCGTTGCACCGTTGTACAATCATAATTCATAACCGACTATACCCGTGTAAATGTTTAGAAAACACGTTCATGTGTATAGAACGTGGAGTATTGCATCCGCAACGCAGCGTCATTGCGCTGTTATTCGATTCAATTGAAACATACGTGCTTATTATTAAACATAATATTATAGATCACCTATCTATACATTCGCGTATATCTCGGTCTGTGTTAATCGTTGTGTACTTCATTACTCAATAAACTCGCAAAACGAGGATATAGACATATAGTGTGTATGCGTAAGACTATATTTTCGTAAAACTTAACAGACCGTAAACAGCGATGGGTGGGAGATATCCAGTGCCGTATAACTAGCTTTCATATTGCGCTTTTGTAAAACAGAACTTTGGGTCCTCTGTATAGGGCATGTGGCCATGACATTCAATGGTACTCGGACCTCCTCCGTGCTCTCAACTAAAATAGTTCTTATTTATTTACCATTCTCATATAACAGTACTGTAATTGATAGAAAGGTATCAGTAATATTTCTACACTGTGCGTGTTCAATGATTGAGTTATTTTCGATTGTTCTTTAAAGCACGCTCCCCCCCCCAAAAAAAAATCATTCTTAAGACGATTTACAGGAACATAATATTATGATCACAGTATTTAGGTTTCTTTTAAGGGAATGATTGGCTATGATGATCAATGATTTTTAATATGAGAACTGTTGATTCTAATTAACCAATTAATTATTATAAAATATAATAAATATGTTTGCATGATGTAGTTTAATGTTTGGCCGCAGTCACCATATGGTGCTGTAGTCAAGCATCATCCAATATTGTACGCAAGTAGCTTTCGTTTGGGTGACCACCCGGGTTTTAGCGCCGAAGTTATGTCCTACATACGAGAACACGTGTTCCGAAAACTAAACCAGTCAATAGTATCTAAACCAGTACCGTATCCTATTGGCTACCACAACAAAAACAAATTTCTAAAGCTAATAACCATAGTTGTCGAAGTTTAATTGATAAATAAGTCTTTGTATTTATGATGAGAAAATTAAACGTTACGCATCTATTTAAAAATAACAACAATAATAAAAGTTATAAACAAACTTTTCTTGCTTTTTCTGATGTACTATCGATCAACCCAATTGTACCTTATTTGCAATTGATTAAATTAAATTATTGGAAATTCTAATAATAATTAACAATATATCAAAAGCTCTTCATGTTTTAATTTACTATTATTTAACAGTACATTATTTTTATTATGTTCAAACATATCTAACGGCCGTTTATCCGTATCATGTTATGTTGGATTGCATTTATTTTATGCTAGTGTCAGTACTACAACAAAAAATGCAAATAATTCACGTAATAAAATGGATAATATAAAAATTATAAAGTCTTAGATATATAAGATTGAGTATTGACAAAAATTACTTATCTATTCCTTTTTGGGCGTGGTTTTTATAAATACAAAAAAGTAGCGTTTCGACAATTACTATCACATTGATAATACGTAGAAGTTCAATACAAAGCGTGATGACGGAATGGTATCTATATGTTTTTAGTAAATATACGTAATATTATTAAGATGCCTATACGCCGTATAAAAATCAGAAAAACCTCCTCGAAATGTCCATTTACTTGTGGTCCAGTAACAGAAAAGTGCAATCCACCTAAAGTTTGGCAGCCCTAGTTCGACACGAAAATTGCAACTCTGCAGTCGTCGGGGGGGGGGGGGGGAGTAAAACGCGTTTCCAAGGTTTTTCGTAGTATTATCATAACGATATTACGTATGTACAACTTAACAATATATACGACTGTACCAATTTCGAAACGGCCGTATGCCGCGCGTTTATTATAATAATATAACACACTATGTATAGGTAGGAACCTACCCATTATATGCCGTCTCGTCGTCATCGGATATACAAACGAAATAATTGTGTAATGAATTGTTATAGTTTTGAATGCGTGCGTCGCATATAATAATGTGTACGCAAGTGTATATAGGACGCGTATAGCAAATTTATATATCCGAGATGGAGACGTCCGTCGTTTCTTTTTAGTGTCAACATCTTCATTCATTAGGATTCATTGCTTCATTGTTTAGACGTCATGACAGGCAATTAGATTGTACCTATGGGGTATATATTATATTCAGCGGCGGATATACCAGGCGTCTATAATATACACTATACAGGTGGGTACACCGTGGCGGTATATATTATGGGCGGGCGGCGACAACGACGTGGTGTATATAGGTACACCCGCGAGGAAAACCGCAGCAGTGCTTATTATTGCAGCAGCAGCACGAGGAGAAAATGAAACCCAACACATTTATATATTATAATAATTATATGACATCGCGGTGTGTACCTTCATATATAAAATATAATTGGTGTCTTGTATTGTACAATAGGTGCGCGTATAGGTACCAACTTTCGTGCGTTACATTACGGCAGTAGCGGATCTAGAGGTTATTCAGTGAAGCGGTGTGAAAGAAGTGAGAGGGGGAGATTTTCAAAAAAAAAAAAAAAATGTATGTACATCACTAATATTAGATCTATTGTGTTTGAGAGAGATTTGTATTTTGTATAAATCTGTTACCGTTAACCGCTGCCTAGCTTTAAGCTTATAACGATATTTGGAACAACTGTAGAACGTAAAAAACCTATTAAACACGTAAAAAAAAAAACAGCTCAAAGGAGGAAAAGAGCCTACCCTCGTAACGCCATTGATTTATACGGACATTTTTACGGACTACATTCGAATTCTTTTTAGCGTGTTTGCCACACTCCAGACTGCAGCGCGTGTCGGTTTGGTGCGAAAATCATCAGCGATCCAACTGTGTACAGTGGGTTTGTTCGGGAACGGCGTGTGTTTGGGCGTTAAAATTTGAAATTTCGAGCCTTAAGCCCCTAACCTAACCGTATGGGTATACTATCACGCGTTTCGCCGGCTCGCGATCCAGCTGCAGGATGATCGCTATCGTGGGATTATCAATCGCTCGTTTTTCCTAAATAATTCACCAAGGAAATTTCCCCCGTCGTTTTATACACTATACGCATAAGGTGCGTGTATTGCGTTTTCGTGCTGTTATGCGCATGTCTCCCTACGGGCGAGGGAAACAAATTTAAATACACCTACAACCAAATGTTTACGTGTCTATCTATATAAGTGTGTATATAGGCACTTATTACTATTATCACTATTTTTTTTATTATTTTACATATTATTATTACCGACGCCATCGCGCGAAGTCTACTGTCGCTGCGGCATCTATTATAATAATATTTATACATTTTTATGAACGAGTAGGAATATATTTAATAGGCAACTTTATTTATATACGTTTTATTTTATCGTATTTATACACACCTACTGCAGTTCGGTTTTGAAAAAAAATTCGATGTTCTCACATGCAGTAGGTATATCTTTTAGGTATATTATCATAGTATATCATTATAATATATACATTATTATATTATTATGCAGATTGATCGGGTTCAACGAGTATAATATATCTGTTAAGCCAATATTCAAACATATTTGATGCCATAACATATAACGTAAAAAATATACGTTTAATTTGCGAAGAATATTTTTCTTGAGGAGGACCTCCTTATCTTCGATTTATATAATATGTTACGGGTGAAGTACGAAAAAAACGGATAATGTATACACTTAAACCAAATATAAAACACAATTGATTATAAATTATTTAAAATATACGGTGAGTATGATTTTGGATTGAGTCAATTAAATGTATAACACTATAGTTACATTAATACGTATAAATATATACCTAGTTGTTTTTAAATTGAATAAAAATAATATGATACGTATTAAAATTTAAATGTTTACCTATAGAATGACCTATAGTGGTTAAAAATACATAAATCAACATGATTAGTAGTGTGTAGTCATCACGTGGGAGTCGGTTGATAACTTAAATCGAATATTTAATTATAACATATAATTTTAAAGTTTATTCCCGCTGTTAGAAAATATTTTATATTAATTATGCCCTATAATAAATAAAATCAACCTCACGGCTTGCAATAATTACTTATAGAGCTGTCCCTTTTCCATGTTTTGGAATAAAATTAATTCCCATCTCTTCTAACCACGATTTTTGTATTAATTATTTTTTATACAGTTTTGTTATTAATTATTATGATTGTTGTTTACTTATCAAAGAGATACATTTTTAGACAAATAGGTTTTCAATTTCGATTTTAATTAATTTTTAACCATAGTATGTTTATTGTTTATAATTTATTCTCAGTATATCTACATAGCTGACATTTACGGATATGATTATTATTTTATCTAATAAAATACATTTACAGCTATATATTATTCTCAAGAGTGGTTATTGGTAAGAAGTGTATCTATAAATTATTATTATAGGTAGAGAGATTTATTTACAGGTGATATATTTTTTAAATAGTGTTTATGTTACGACTAAAGTGAAAAACAGGACATTTCATAGGTACCTAGTACCTACTATTATTTATCACTTTATCGGTAATTTTATAATCTAATGGTGAAATTACCAATAGCCAAGCCAATTAAAGGAATATATACATTTGATAAATATTTGATTGAAACTTAATTTTTATTGTGCTATATTTCTGAGTTTAACATTGATTTTAAAAGACTAACATTTTATGAATCCTTATTGTTATTAAATATTTTTTTTATACAATTAGTTGTTTTAGATAACAATAGACTTCACTTGTTATTAACAAAAACAAAATTACTCATTAATTATTAAATGTGGACATTCGTCACGAACTTATCTGAACATATTATTTATATATACCTATTATATATTTATAATCGAGCTAATACTATTAAACTATATACTTAATATATAAGTAAGGCCCACTTACAATTTGGTTGCAAGATCCGTAAATATAAAAATTTTATTTTACATGTAAACAATTGAATATAGTTTTTGTAATTGACCAATAGCGATAGGAATGCAGTTAGAACTGCACTCTGATTATTTCCTAACTATTAGTTAGGTATTACAATTAATTACATTATAAATACGTATTAAAATAATTATGTATTAATAAATTAGTTACTCACGTAAATATGTTGTTTTTACAAGCTGAATAAACATAATATCTTAATACAATATTAATATTGCTATTAATCATTGATTTTTATCGTCTTAATTTTGAATGCAATATATATTATTAATCATGTCATACGTTTTTCTGATTTCTCTTGGAAAAAATAGAGGTATAATTATGTGAGAATACCTTTTATAGATTTATTGCATAAACGAATAACAATTGAATAGATAGGTACCTAATTATATATTTAATATCGTATATACAATTTATATTCGTTAAGATAAACCTCCAAAATTATGATTAATGTGTATAAATTTAATTTCAACACAATATAACTGTGTAAGAACCTTTTTTATTACTTTTCTGCAGGTTTTCCGAAAAATATGTATCGATGTTAATCATTACTGAAAATTAACAATGTACCTATAGGTTTTTTACTGTTCAAAAATAAATTACATCAATTATTAATGTTTTTTTAATAATTTACCCTCTCTGTAGAAAAACTCTACTTTGGTTTACTTATGGTTTTATTACTTGTTCGTTATATTGTTATAAATTCTTTACTTCGCCTGCAGTGATTTCAATTTCACGCGATTCACAACACTTGCGTCCTTTAAATTGTGTGACCTACTCAATGTGTCACTTATCATGTACCTATGTATACATATATAGCTTTATGTATGATTTTGACACTGGTCGTTGATATTTTATCGATTTAAATAGGTCACGATTCAAATCGTTAATGTTTCTTAATATAATAATGGTTATTGTTTATTCGAAGACACCTCTATAGCGAATCGACATAGCGGGAACTGCGGAGATAGACGTTTTTCTACAGTTTTTCTATATACGGATAATATCATGATGTCAACATTTCATAATATTCATTTACTTTAAAATAGGATTCCATGTATATACCTCTTATTTTAAGTTAAAATTTGGAACTATCGTCGAAATAAACACATATATACGCAACAAAAATAATAATACGTGAACATTTCGGTGGAGTATGACGTTTGCGTATTACATTATTATAGACAATTTTATATTTAACCTAATATAATACGATTTTCTACTATATACAATTATATAGTTTTATATACATATAAAATTATACACTTGTAATCTTAGACACGATCGATAAACATTTGTGATTGATAATGCCTGTGTACACTGTATTGTATAGGTATACGACGATATATATATATATATTAAATATTTATATATATATACTCGGTACAGTCATCAAGTGTCGTCGTATAGTGATGAATTGGCATTTATATATATCATATAATAATATAATATATACCTACACAGTTTTTTCATCCGTTCTTTGTTTACCCAAACAACAATCCTGGTATATTCTCTTACGGAAAAAAATCGTATTTATTTTTATTTTATTTTTTTATTTTAGATTTGAAAAGCGATTTGTTCGAAGCAAAAAAAAAAGAGTTCGCCATAGACAGTCGTATAATATATATACATCGTTATAAATCATACCAAAACACTGATCTATCGTTTATTGTATATATATTTTGTATTTATGTATTATATTACATATATATAGCGTTTAAAATAACGAAACAATATCAAAGTGTTAATACATATATATAATATATATATATATACACATAGCACGCGCGTCCGCTAGTGTTTTATATTCTGAAGGGAACGTTTATATGGTGACACACGCTATATAGGTATATATATATATATATATCTATACTAGTATTTTCCATTTTCGCAGTTATTTTTCAGACTAGTTTTAATCGCCGAACAACCCAAAGACCTTGTAAATAATACCCTTCTAGAATGTGCGTATATGTATATATGTGTATGCGTGTGACACATTAACATACATTTTATCCAAGTGCGTAAACCCGTTTCAAGTTCCTTGGAACTTACAATGTATACCGTACGTGTACGCGTCACACGGTGGATATTATAGGTAGGTATACTAATAGGATAAAATATTATAATTGTGTATAAAAGCGCTCCAGAAACAATTTTTCTTACTTATTACAGTACATAAATGTATGATAATACCTGCGTAAACGACTCAAATACATTTTACTATTTTGAAATAATATTATTTTTTTTTATCCCACGCTATACATGTTTTCAGAAAAAACAATATTTTGCAAAATTACTGGAATAAACGTCAAAACGTTTTGAAAGAAAGATTTGTGATATGTCATACAACTTTGTGTATTCGGCGGTGAAGTATTAAATTTGAAGCAACGATTGTTTTATTCGAAAACGATTTGAGTTTTCTCTATAAATTTCAAGTGATCAACACTTTTCCATATTACCTTACGTTGGTTAAGAAATAACTGCAGAAGAAATTAAAAATTACCTTTCGTTAAAAGTTATGATCTTTTCCTGGATGGGCTGGATGACTGGAATAATACATTTTCTGCAGCATTAGCCCTTTACATACATAGATCCAAAGTTGAAACTTATACTCGTGAATTACCTCGAGCTATTTCAGCTTTCAAACTTTTATAGTACTTTAGAATTTACAAAAAACTAGGGTTCACAGTTGTACACCACAAAGCGTCATGTACTCATGTCGTCGTATTCGTATATTTATCATATAGATAACAAAATGTTGGTAACACGTTATTTACACGAAACGGTGTAGTGATAACCTAGCCTAAGAAATTTATGTATACTATTTTCGTATATTTTGTGGTATTACCAAATACCAAGTTCAGGTTTACCATGATACCGTGGCTATAACACGTATACCGGGTTGGTTACTAAATACGATTTAGCGTTCCGTCTAAATGATAGAATTACTTATTACACACGCAGGTTGTTACAGTGTTACTTATTATCTATTTTGCGACTTCACATAAATTAATTGGCGAATTGTGTACAGCGCGCGATTACAACTACAATAAATAATAACATCATGTTACTTAAAAGTCATTTGTATCTCGAACGCCAGCCAAAACACGTACAATCCGAAGATTTATTTTCATCGGAGCGACCGCGTACGTTATATTATATTATTATTTATTATTATTATTATTATTATTTATTATATATATATATCATATAAAATAATAAACAAAATGGGTACCGCGCAAGTCCTCGTGTGGGTACCAGCAGCTTGTGCCCTGTATATACATATACCTACCGAGATGTCGCTACATAATGACGATCGGTCATTATCGTGCAATTCTATTGTATTGCTTGATAGTTTTGATGTATGAACAATGGAACGATAACGACCGATCATTATTGTGGCCGCCACACCTCGTCAATACTTTAATAATTTTACTCCTTATACTTGTACAGTTATGGCGTTTGTGTGTGTGTATGTATACTTGATGGACGAGGGCGAACGGGCACGAGATTAGCGATATCATTAAAACCGAATAATAACATGACCATAAAAAAAAACGCGCGGAATATTATTATCACACAACTCTCATGCTATAAGGATATTATCTCTCTGTTTGTATGGAATAGTTTATTCCTGCATGCGGTGCAACTCATTTATATTGTCGTTGTGTCCTTTTCGGTTTCCCTATCCTCGTCGTGTTTAAAAAGTTATTCGAATATTTCGAACCAAAACTGACGGATAGAAACGACGACGCTCCCGAAAAAAGTTCAAGTTCTATTTATTTTCGTTTAAAATTTAAATGTCTACTTTATACTTTTTTTTATTCCGGTTCAAGGATAATTTTCAAAGTATTGATATTGGACAATGGCCATACTCGCCGACATTGTTTTTGGATGAAAATAATTAAATCATCACTATGTTAGTTTCGAACTTTGAAAGTGTTGACAAAAAACATCTTCCTCGACTGAAATATTTATAAAATGTTATATTGCTAAACCACTTATGTTTAGTTTAAAAAATAAAAAAAAATATGTTTACTGTCATATTGAATTATTATACTATTATTAGTCATTATAGATTTTTTTTTAAACTAAATCTTGATATTCGTTTTATACATCCTCGCCGTATCTACATACATATATGTTTCCAATGCCACTTCGCTAAGACTTGAATCTCCACATTGTAAACAAAGTAATCAACTCCACGACGGATATTATAATACTTAAAATCTCTGATTGCTAACTAGCAAGCATCAAATAACCTTTTTAAAAGTCCATCTCGTCGCTTAAAACAATTTTTTCTGTATTTTATTAGCGATGGTCGATGGCCATCGATCAATAATTTCGTTTGCCTATGCGTATTAAATACATCACATATTAATTTATAATTGTCTGTGAACAGTGAACGTCTTCTGCCGCATACGTGTCATTATAAAAAGCTTGTACCTATACGCAAACGCAAAGATTAATACAATCAATAAGAAATCAATACGCACAAATGTAACGAATTCAACTAACGGCGAATACACACGGTTGAAATTTTACTCAGCTTTCGCGTAAACGGCAAGTAGGTAATATATTTTTATTCGAGTACCTATGTATAGTATATTATTACCTTAAGGACATTATTGTTTTTGATCGTTCCGCATCGTTATCCCGCGGCGGCTGCCTAGCAATTTCACATAATAAAATCGGTCTTTATATTATATTGTTCTATGATAGAAAAAAAAAAAAATTCTACATTATTATACGGTGGTGGCGATGGCGGAGCGATTCCATATAATATTCTTTGCGGTGTTTCGTTTCTCTTTCTTTCGCGCGTGATAGATGCACAATGGGGTCTGGTGTACTTATATACGAACACACACGAGTATATATAGTGGGGGGAAAGTATAATAATATATAATAATAATAGTAATAGTAATAGTAACAATAATAATAATAATAATAATAATAATGATAATAATAAGCCAGAGGAGAAGAAAATATAAAAACCACCGCCGTCGCCGCCGTGGAGCGCATAATATAATATACGTTCGCTGCAACGGGCGCGCGAGCCTGGCGCGCGCCACTCTATATAATATGATGCGCGTGTGCACGCGATACTGCGGCATCAGGCCATTAAAACGCGTTCAAAAGACAGAGGGCGATCTTCATTGTTCTACCGTTGGGTTTTTTTCTTCTTCTTCTTCTTCTTCGATATTGTAGCTATAACTATACAGCAGCAGTCGTCGTCGTCGTTTTCACAGGGTATCACTTCTGCCCGCGCCCATTGTATTCGCCGTCGTCGACTACCACTCTTTGCAATATAGTTTTTTACCCGTTCTCCAGGCAAACCACCGTCGTCCGTATGCACATAATAATATAATACTTTATAATCCGTACAACTATATAGGTATATAACAACACTTGAGTATATACGCGCATTATATCTGTATGGATATTATATGTTTGTGTGTGTGCGTACGAACCGAATAATTAATCGAGTCATAGGTACGTTTATAATAATAATAATAATAATAATATGTTATAAGCATTATTATTACTTATCGCGTGGTTATTATTATTGCGGCCACGTCGCGGTCGTCGTCGTCGTCGTCGTTTTACGTATTATTATTATAATAATAATCGTTTGATCTGCGCGCGCGCCCGCAATGTCACCGGGCCGCTGCGAGGGATTGTTATTACTTATTAATATTATTGTTATGAAGCTTTTGTTCTATATTCGCGCGTGCGCTATACTATATTAGCTGCTGTGGAGTATATGTATACTAGGTCACGTATTTTATTATTATTATTATAAATGTGTGCGTAATTTTTTTTTCTCGTTTCGTTGTCTTAGAATTTAGACTGTTGTATTAAATGTATATATATGTATATATTGTGCCTTGGTTTTAACTTATAACAATATAACTTATATGCGGCGTGTGTACGGCCTAGGTAGTTTTTTTCGCGACTAATAGGTCGTTTGCATTCAATGTCAACTACGGTTAAACGTTTATGTGTATTATATTATTAAACATGTTATATATATATATTTTATGTTGTTACTTGTTGCGAAATTCGCACGTTAAGCACATATCGTATATACGTGACGTGTGTATTGTACGTAAATACGTAAATGTATATTGCAACGTATTAGTCGCCCGCTTGTATAGGGGATGGTTAAAAGAATATTGACTTATATAATTAAAGGTCTCTTTCTTACGTTTTTCAAATCGGCCCCCGCCGTAGATCGAAACCGCGCAAATCTTCTGGCACCGGAACTGTAAATGTCAACTCGGCCCACTTTGGCGAAATTAAAACGGCAATTTATCAACTCGAGGATGGTACACCGCTGGAAAGCAATAAAATTGGAAAACGAATTCTAGACATTTTTCTATACGGTCGTATATAATCCGTGAAACAGAGATGTTCAAACGTATTGTGTCGCGGCCATAAAGGGCGTCGCGAAGCATGATAATTTATTCGTTTTATACTCTGATAAATGACGATTATACGTAGGTACAATACATCTATTATATGAATTATTAACGCATTGAAACATTACGTTTTTTTACGTCTTCGATAATTTCGGAACCGTTAAAATGCTAAGAGATGTACCTATGCGATGAAAGATTTTGAACACCTTTGCTGTACCGTGTGAGCTAATACGTTTATTAATGTAATGTACTTATATACTTTAGTGCCGAACGACGTGTGCTCGATGGCTATTACACATATACCAGTATCTCGTGTATAGCCAGTCAGTGTGTGTGTGTGTGTGTGTGTGCGCGCGCGCGCGAGCGCGAGCGCGTTTGTTACATATGAGAATGTCTTTTTGTCGGGTAAAATGCTGTTTTGCCACTGATTCTATCGACACGACTGCTGCAAGGAAAACACGCACGTGACCGAACCAGTTCTTGGTCGTTTCGATTGAGTATTTAACTACCAATCGAAATACCGTACGATTCTTAAAATTCCGAAAATCCCTAGAATATTTCTAGTGCATATCCTATAAAATTTTACACGGTCGGTGGTCTGAATTGAAAACGAAATCTGTTTACTTACCGAAGCTGCATACCGTATACCTACATAATATACCGGTATACTAGCCGACTGGCCGCTTTATGCGCATTATAATAGGTAATTATTAATTATTAGTTATTACTAATATTATTGGAGTGTCTGACTGCAATGTTATTGATAATGCGACGTACGAATGAACTATTATATTATAATATATATGCGTTTGTTTTTGTATTGTGCTGTCGTAGTTTACTCAACAATCATCGGACCTGTTGAATTAAAACACGTTGCACAATTATTGCAATGCGTTTTCCTTAACCTCCTGCAGACATGTGCGGATAATTTTCGAACAAACATATTATAAGAATATAAATTATAAGTTATAACGTACAAGAATTTAATTAGTCAGTTACGACACTTAACAGTTAACATAAGCACAGTCCTGCACGTTAGTCCACTTGCATGTAGTGTATAATATTGTAATAATATAATATTATAATATTATAAGATAATACATTTCGAAGGAAAAACACTTTACGACGTTAATCAACGTGTCACATATAAACTTGTAGGTGTGTACTATCATTCTATAATCAATGGTACTATGTAGGTACTTGTATTCAAAGTGATTCACCAAGCCTGCTCATCCCCATTTTTTAATTTAATAATGAGGTAGTTAAAAATGTGAATTTTAGAATTTTTTAAGTATTTTTATATAGCCCTTATAATTATATTACCAACCAATATCCCTATAGACCTATTTACTACACAAAGTTAAATGACACAAAAATACTAGTTAGAATTTTGATTTTGATACTTAAAATGTGGAGAAAAATTATCTGCTAAATAACTTACATATTTTATAAAAGGAGATTTTTATTTGAAAATTAGGTGTTTGTCTTTTTAAATAATAGCGCTTATTATGTGGTAGGAAAAAATTTTGAAAATCAGAAATTAAAAAATGTCAATGTTAAATTTAAAAAAAATAAGGTAAGCGTGCTTATTATGGTAAATCACTTTGTACATAAGCGCATATACGACATATACGTAGTATATATATCGCGCAGGTTTTTTTTTGATTCTTTTTACATCAATCGTTGGTAAATACAACGGAACGGCCCAAGTCTAATAACACGTCGTGATGTCTTACCAGAGCTTTTGATGACCGTAACCGCGGTACAATACTGTTGTGTAAACAGCGTGCGACGTGGACAATAAACGTTGTAGCAACGTGCCGCAGTGATATTGAATGGTTTTTTTCTTTCCATCTTAATTGGCTTTATATCGCATAAACGCTACGTTATTATTATTATTGTTGTTGTTGTCGTTGTAAAATGTTACACGAGTGCGTGTGTGTGTATATACAGTCGTGAGTCATATCTTTGGAGAAACATTGAATTCAAATCGTTTACACCGCGATCAAATATATAGCTAATTTGAGAGCATTGTATCCAACACATTTTGTGCTTCGTCATCTAGACAGCGTTCAAGACACAGTGTGGTGGCGTTTAGCCTCCAACCGCGCGCGAGCGAACGCGGTATACGTTTTCATCCAGTCGTTTGTTGTCTATCTATTCGCGCCTGATTAACTGTCGTCCGCGTCCATCAATTTTATCGCAGTGTGGCTGGTATGCGCGTATAAGCTTTTTTTTTTATAGTTATCTTTTTTATACTTATTCTCATCACGATCATCAATATTGTGAATACATTTCAAACTGTGTAGAAAATTCCCGCGAGTGCGAAATCCGAAACACCGTACGTCGTATAATTGTATGATTATGTTACAGTTGTACCTAAATTTAATGATATTACGATGTATAGTATGGTTAGGTATTATTACAGATGCGTTTTGTCTAATCTCGTGTAATAATTATATTATTGTTATTAATAACTGCAGAGAGAGTCGAGAACTGACTGCATGACTGCAGTTAACGAACAATTATTTATGTGTTAATATTATAATAATTAAGTAACGTTAAAAAGAAGTAAACGAGTTTTCCGAATAAGAATATATTATTTTTATGTGTTTCAAGTTTTGAACCATTTTATCCTTAAAACGTATAGGTACAAGACTATTCCGCGCACTTTGTAACGTTTGATTTCACAGGAATCGAATTTGTAAAATATTATAATACAGAGTATATTATAATATAAACTATAATATGCCCACCTTCCGACAAATTGTATTATATTATTTCACCGGATTATTAATAATTTTCGAAATGTTATTGTTTTTGTTAATATTTTTACATAAAATTTGAAAATTGTTTAAGATTAAAAATTACAAAAAAATTAAAAACTTGCCGATATACCGTATATTATTTTATATATATTTATACTACTTTAAAATATTATTTTAGTAAAAATTGCATTTTCGCATCAGTGTCAGCTTTTACATTTTTTCCCCCAAAAACATTAAAAAAAAAAAAATAATGTTTTATTTTAATACTATGTAATATAACTGTATAACTGATTTACGTCATACAAATAGTACTAGGTATTGATTTTTTTTTTTTAATGAAATTAATTCTTTTGTGACAGAAAATAATTAACTCTTGAAAAAATTCTAAAGATTCAACTAAGTGCTATTTTTTAAACGGTTGTTTTGATTGACAGTAATATCTATACAGGATACGACTTTTTATGTTTGCTATACGTATTTACTCATAATTACTAAGTTTAAAACTTTTAATTTGCAACGGTCAATTAAACCGCAAAACGTAATAAAATATATACTCACTCCAATTTATTTTTTTCTACTATTTACAATAAGTATGTGTTGTGTATTTGTGTGTGTATGGTATTAATTTTATCTTTGTCTATGCGTGTCTCTTTTAATTTACACATATAGATAATCTTAACCAGTTTTATTCAGATTGGAATGTAATAATACTTCACTCTTTTTTTTTGTGAAATAAAAAACCTTAACTTGATCTGACATTCTGTTATAGTAAGATTTTTTTTTTATAAATCAAATAAAAAATTTTAAATGTAATATAATAAATTACATGCGTCTGTAATCTGTTTTAAGGTTAGTACCTATTTTAATTCTTAAACATTTAATACAAAATAGTAATGTCTAAAATATACCATCTACGTGAATTGTACTTAAATATAATATTTATAATTAAATTTATTATGTACTTTAAAAATACGTATATAGCATGTACGTTGCGATTGCACAAAAACCATAAAATTAGGCGGTTGCAGATTAGATTGATCAATATTACAGCAGCGGCGTTTATAA
Organism: Melanaphis sacchari; assembly: GCF_002803265.2. NCBI lineage: Eukaryota > Metazoa > Arthropoda > Insecta > Hemiptera > Aphididae > Melanaphis > Melanaphis sacchari. The sequence continues at coordinate 2,535,545 of NW_020271232.1, read as the reverse complement.
AACACAGACACACGAATAAATATTAATAAAAAAAAAAAAAAACCGTAAAACCGCTGACTTGCCGTTAAAATAGTGGTTTTTTAAACTTAAAAAACCCCTAATCGATTTGAAAATTTTTATCGATCTCTTGTACCTACCTATATATTAGCTATAATATCTATATACATTATACATGAAATCTGTACACACCGGTATAAAGTATTTACCTATAATATTATTCTACACTGTAGCACAGACACTGGCGCAGTTGATAGTTATAATGATTATAATGCACGGTCTTTGTATATATTATGGATAGGTACCTACAATATAATAATAATATATAGTTGTGTAGTTATTTTTTTCGCGTACACTCTACACATACATACACATGCGTAATAATAATAATATTCTCTATTATGTGGTGGACGACCCAACGACGACAACGACGACCATCTGGTCGAAAATGATTTCAAAGAATTTACGATTTTATAATATATTGTATGTTACCTGCAGTCGACGGTACCTACGCCTGTTAAAATAATACGTGCGGCTTATTATCCAAACATTTTATACTGCGCGTTTCCGGCGAATTGGACGTTCCATTTTTTTTTCAAAATTATTAATTTTGACCAAATCAAAAACGCACTTATATTCGCTCGTCGTTCCGTTATATACATAATATGTAAGTGTAGTACGCGCGGCATCCAATTTACAGCTCTCGTACTTACGACTCGTATCTCTCGACATATAATAATTACACACACATACACATATACTTAGGTAGGTATAGGTATATAGTGATATTTCCGTCATTAAATCGCAGCAGTCCATTATCGGAGGCTGGCCGCGGCGTGTGTCCGTATGTACACATAGGAGATACGCGCGCGCATTAGCCGCAGTTGAGTACCTCGACTATATAATAATGATAATATTGTATAATGTAGTGAAAAAAAATAATTGGAGTCGATGCGGCATGAATACGGGGCGCGTGTCATCCAGACCGCTTGTATAGGTACAAGCCCGCTATATATAATACGCGATCATATTATTATTATATATTTCTCGTATTATATTCTTCTGCCGCTCGGTCATAATAATAATAATAATATAAAAACATAATATTCTATAGCACTTCGCTACTTTTATTCCATCGTCGTATCCATGCACTAAGTGGTGTACGATGACCCTGCAGCACAGTTGGTGCTCTGTACGGATTGTGTTCTATAATCTATATTATACAGTATGAATATATTTACAGTAGCGGTTTTGCCAAAACTTTAAAAAGAGGTGAGCGAATTTCTTACCATAATACAAAAGAAAAAATGGTTTTTAATCTTTTGCGAATTATTAGAAAAAAAATTTCCAAGGATAGAACAATCATCCGTTATGTAAAACTGTAACTGGAGTAAATATTTCGTTTTGTGCTTACGATTACTAATTCGAGCAAAATTTGAGTCCAATTGAGTTGAGTATATGTATAGTGAACCGAAATTTTAGCCTTTGGGAGTAATATTTCTGAGTCCAGAATCCAGATCATATTCTCAAAAGTCAAAATAAGTACACGAATCTTCTGAAATAATTCAAATATTCGTGCGTTGAAGTAGTTTTAATGGCGTTCAATAGGTTACTTGTTAATAAGTAATAACTATTCACATTCACCGTTTCTAAACAGTCTAAACCAAAATATTTATTTATAAAGTTATAATCTATTAGTATAATCTTTATAGTTTTTTATTTACATACATTAAAATTATCAGAAATTTATTTCGTTTCAGAATATATAGACATAAATAATTTTTTATTAATACAAAATGTAAAAACGTAAAAAATATAATCATTGGAAATTTTAAAAATCGTATAAATAAAAATAATTAAATGTTATCTAAAAACTGATGAAAACAAATCACTCTGTACATGAAATAATAAAGTGTTTTAACGCATCACCGTTGCATCAAATTCTACTGATCATTCTCGTATGAGGAAAGTCCGAAAATATACTGTTATTCTGGTGCCGCCATGATGAATCTAAAAGCATATTATGTATTATGTATTTATTACTTACATTTGCGATCGCGGTAGATACGTATGATGTTACATTAAAATGATAATGTGTTGTCGGGAATATTGTATTAAGTAATTTAGTGCGTCAAATATAATATGAAATAATATATTTAATGTGGGCGCTTTGAAACTATGCTGCAGGATATGGCGCAACAAAGAGCGAAATGGTTTTTTTTTTAATGACATCAATTAAATTGTTGTATTGTATTATTGTGCTTCTTGTTCTAAAAACACATGTCACTGAAATTATTTTTTACTTATGTTTTGATTTTTGATTGATGCCAATATAACGTTATTCTAATATAAATTCATAAAAGAATTTTACTATTTCCATTAAATATACAATTTATCCGTCACAGATTTGGTTCTTGTGATACGCGTATCTTGATGGTGAATTGTATTCTCAGTTTCAGTCTAACTGTTTGAGCGATCAATTTATTATCATAGTTATTCTATATTTATACTACGAATTTTTTCGAAACTTAACGACAAGAATCGTCGTGATAGATTTTAGCATAAAAACACAAAGTTGTTTTATTTAATTTGTCGTTTCCGTTTTTTACATAATGACACGGCATGTTATTAGCGACATACCTGGTGGTAGTTACTGGTGAGTGGTGGTAGATGATGGTAGGCAGTTATCACCCTGGGTGAATCTTTTTATATTGGACATAAAATCAGACAAGTAATTAGGATTTTTGTTCAGGGTGGGTGAGGAGTTCAGGCCCAAAGCCTCTTCTCTTGAATGCACCATACAATTTACGTTTATAAGAATACGTTTATGATAATCGATATAAAACATTGTTTTTTAATCATTTAATCATTATAAAAATTACTTATCGAAATTAGTTATTAATAACTGTTTATACTTTTCTGCGTTAAATTAACTTTTCCTATTTGTTCGTATATTTTTGCTGTCAAAAAAAGTATGCGGAGCCAATAATAATTGTGTTTGAATGTTTGGAAATTTTGAATATGTTTCTGATACTAAAATGTAAATTGAATTATGCATAGGATGATTCATCAAACATACTTGACCTCATTTTTTCATTTAATAAAAAATGTGTTCAAACTCAGATTTTTGTTATGCTTAAATATACTAAAGATCATATTTTTATATTCTTAAGATTATTTATGTCACTTAAAGAGTATTCTATGGGCATGCAACCTTCTCTAGTATTTTGCAAATTTGAAATTAAGGACCTTCTTTTTTCACTGTAAATTATTAAATGGATATATTTTTAAAAAATATTGATGTATCTAATTCAAATTTCGAACAAGTAGTTTTTATACTGAAGGTATATAAGTCCTTAAAAATGGTTTCACACAAATATATTTATAAATTAAATGGAATATTGAATAAAAATTTATTTAAATCATTTTTACAAATATTAATAGATCAATATTAATTCCTAAAATTTTCGAGTTACTATATAGCCTCAATTAACAGTAAAAGACGAGGCTATCATTAAAGTCATTCGATAGATAGAATAGTTAATGTCTCCACAGGAAGACACGCCGTAAATAGTACAAAAAATATCGAGAATTTGAAAATATGTGGTCTTAAAGTATGTTTAGAAAATCTAAAAATCAAATTTTAGTAATCGCAAAATTGAAGAAAAAAGGGGTAAAATACGTATATAAACTTGTGGTGTTCTCTCTACAATATCGCTCTGTATGTGCAGTAAGCAGTAAGCACGCGTGTACAAACAACGATTTTACAGCTGCTGATTGACGCTTGATGCGCATGTATGTAAAAATAATCAGATGTACGGTTTCAAAGGAGTCAATAATATTATACTATAGTGCTTTCGATTTTTTCAAAAAGATTGCCTTATGCGTAATCAGGTGACAAGTGTATCGCGAATAACGATACGCGAACTGTGATCTTTTTCAAAAAAAATATATTCTTAATATAGTTAATATACACATAAGACAGACTCCTTATTGCGTCCAACACGCGCGACTACCGACTACAGCAGGCAGTCGTTATGATATATAGGTACACATACGATATATGCATATGCATAGTACAGGTAAACGGGCGAAACGAAAATTAACGACGTGCAGTTCTATAAATGCGCATAAATATTATTTATCAATGCGATATTATAGGTATATAGGTACGTTTATACGCTTCTATCTGCGGGTCTGTGTGCGCGCACGGTGCCGTGTGGCGAGTGCAGTGCGACGCACACAGAGATAATAATAATAATATAAATACGTATACGAGAGAAATTAATCGGTCACGATCGTTTATAATAATATAATATATTATGCGAGCGCGCGCGTGTGTGAGAAATAATAAAAACCTTATATTATACCAGCGAATCGTACGGTTGTGTGTGTGTGCGCGCGCGCGCGTGTAGCTGTATAGTTGAAACCATATGTGCGTCGGTCTGGCCGGCGCGTGCGGGTCTGCTGGCACCGCTGCGACCGGGAGAGGAAACGGCGGCGAGCGCGTTTCGCCCGGCCCCAGCGACGCGCAGTTCGCGGGCGCTGCACCGGCCGCGGGGGCCCGTCGTCGGCGATTATGCGCTCGCGATAGCGGCGTCTATATAATAATAATAATAATAATATTATAATTTATAATAATATTACACATCCGTAGTCTATCCTGCCGCCGCGGTGGTCCTGCGTGTGCGGCGTCGTGTGCGTGTAATAATAATATAAACGTATATTATTATAATATACGCGCCCGACGACCGGCCGTCCGTCGTCAGATGCAGAACGATATATTATATTTCGTGCGCGTTTCCGTTTCGTCGTACATAATATTTATTGCGAGATCGCAATGATTCATTTCGGGTTATTTTTTTTTTTTGTTTGTTTCCCCGCCCGGCCCGACAAAAAACACTGCGCCGTTTTCATTCGCACGCTGCACAAGAGCTGTTGTATAAATTTATGCGCGGGAAACGCGGCCGCGCGAAATCCGATACGGCTTGGTCCTCCGATATTGTACGAAACGTGTTGTCTGCACATTCGTCACGCCAATCGCAAATGTACACATCAAATATTTATACGTTAGGTATATCCACTATATACGGAATGACTGATGCGGGACGCGTTATGAATGCATCGTTAAAAATAAAAGTTTTCTATGAGTAAACGATGTATCGTATTATATACGCAACACTGCGGTCCGAAAATGTTGGTATAAATTTTGAAGTCCGTACATCAAAATCAGACTGCGTGATGGAGTTACCACTCCTAATTTGCAAATCTCATTTCTTTTGTACCGGCTGGGAAATGATTTGCGAGTTCTAAAACCCAATTCGCGAATGTTTGCAAGTTATTTGCAAAATGAGTGTATAATTTTCAAACGAATTGATCGTTAAGGGAGTAGAGAAAACTTTAAATACGTGATTATATGCACAGCTGCAGCGTTTTTTTTTTTATGATTACATCAAAACATGCCAAGAAATTTTGAATAATAGGTGATTTGAATGCGCAGCACCCTACAGAATACATTATAAACACATAGATATACATTTGAATAGTTATATTTAGGTTAGAAATTTCTAATTGTACCTATGTTGTGAGTATTATTATACCGATTTCTAAAAAAACAAAAACCGTGCGCAGTCAAAGATTTTAAATTCAGAGTGATAAACCTAACAAAAGTAACCTTTGGTTATATCGTGGGTTATTGAGTGACTTTAACGCGCTCATAAAACTAGATTTACAATTCAAATTTTCACGAGAATAGCGTCTATTGATTTGTAAAAAAAAATTCATTTTTTACACCGATGATAATTGACGAGACCTGTTGATAATCGTTTTCATGTATTTTTCATTTTACGTCATTTTACAGAAGATAAATTTTAGTATGAATTTTAAAACTATAAGATATTGCAGTATATTTACAGACACGGTGTACATAATGTTCATAAAAAAAATATCAAAACTTTAAATTTTTACAGAAAAGGGCCGAAGATACGTATTTTTTACGGGTCTCGTGATTTTCTCTTAAAGATTTACGCGTTACGCCAAATGTCTAAAGCTATACTGTAGACGTTTCCGATATACCTACCTATATTTTTTTCTTATAACATATATGCCGAGAGTGCGAATAACTAACTTAATTGTTTATCCGCGCCCAAATCGTACGTATATACACAGTCCGAGGATAAGTATACGACTAACAAAATATATCGATTTTGGAAAAACTATATACTGTCTGACAACGTATAAAATATCGCTCAAAAGCGTACAGTGACGTCCGTCTACGTCGTCTGCGGTTACCGTGGGACCACGCGTCGAGTACACAATATTATAAACGCATACGCAAACACTCCTGAAACGGTGTTCGATGTACGCTCGTAAATCGTAATACATATAACGACATTAATACAATATGATATCGGTCTGAAATATTCCGTCCCGTAGACGTCGTATAGTAGCCGGTATACGTACACGTTAAATAGGGTGTACGCGCGGTGTCGGGCAAAAAAAAAATCGGTAGAGAAAAAAAAAAAAAAGAGTGGATATAAATATATCGTGTCCGCCGCACAGCTCATGCCAACCGCCGTACGGTCTGTAGAACTGTTGTCCGGTCGCGACGGCGGACGACGCCCGGGGTGGAAAAAAATAAATAATAATTATCGTCTTCGGGCCGGTGCGGCGGCTACCGGGCGCGCGAGCACGCGGCGGCGGGTATACATGCACACACATTCAGGTACAATATATAAACGATTTGCGTTAGCCGCCGGTCGTACGCGTATCTTCCGGCCGCTACCGGTCCTATTGTTCTCGTACGTATGCGGCACGTATATTACATTCATATATATATATATACGTACGTATTATTGGTACCTGTATATTATATATACCTATACGAATACGAGCTCTCGCGCACGCGCAACACCGCAACGCCGAGCTGCAGCACACCGGTGGTGCGGTGGCTGCGACGCGTTATTATTACCGGCTCAGCGTCTGCGAGGAGGCGAATAATAATAATAATGAGAATGGAAAAGGAGGAAAAAAAAATCACCGACCGGCTTCCAGCGAAAACCGCTTTGGCGCGCACACACGCAAACCGTGTATGGTGTATGCGTATATTTTATAAATGCGTACGCACACACACACAATGCGTCTGCACAGTTTTTGTCCATTCGCGTCACGTCCGAAGACGACGAGACCGGTACGCAAGCCACAGCGGAGGAACGGGTACGCGAACCGACCGACCGGCCGCGAATGCCGTCGACGAGCGGGGCGAAATCGATGTATATGTAGGTATCATAAATATTATATTATTATATAGGAGTATAGGACCCTCGGAGAGGTGGGTATTTTGAGTATCTGTCGGTCCCGGTAAAGAGGAGGTTTTCGTGGAGATTTTTCGATGCCGCGTGTAGGCACATCAAACAATAATCGATATAATATATGTAATTATTAATTACTTATTGTTATACTCGGCGTGTTCGCGCCTTTTCCCCGAGCCATCAGAATCGTCAGATGGAATTTCGAACACGTTATATCCGTAAATGTATTACATATATTAGAAAATTATAACATATTAGGCGCCAGACAGTGGAGTACTACGTAGATACACTGTACGCAGGTTCGAATAGCCGTGCATCGTATGCAATGTTTTGATGTACTGTAATATATGGTCTATGACTATTTATTGGATCATAATTGATGGCGAGTTGAAATAGAAATAATTAATTATTATAGAGACGTCACACCCTCATTTTGTTGTCTCCGTCTTACGAGCGCGTGACATAGCAAATATTTTTCAGTTGCAGTTGGCGTTTAAATTAATTAGATCTAATACTATAGACTGTAGACAGTGCGTTAATGGTCTGTGGCTACATATATATACGGAGAAGCGTCGATTGTCGTACGTATTCTTGTATTTACGCGTACATGTGTGGGACCGCCATAAGCTCTTATTCCCGCATCTTATAAATAGTCCGACGATATACATCACCCGTATATAAAATATAATATATAATTCAAAGTTGTGTGTAATCATTTATCAGTTATCACTTTATCAGTGACTCCAAACCGCATATTCTGTACGTTTTCTCTGAAACTACTTGACGCGGTGACTATAGTTTAACTGTATTTTGCGTCTTTGGTCCTGTCTTCGCAATTTACTGAACTGTATGATTATTTTAGAATGACGTCCCTTTCTACTAAACATTTTTGGCCACACTGATTATTTTCGATGATATGCGTGTCAAAATCTGTAATTCAAACTTTTAACTTTCCAATTTTTATAATTCATTAAAATATAAAATTTATAACAATAATTATAACCCATAAACATACGAGTTACATGCATAAAATACGTAACATATTTACCATGAAGAAAATATAATGTGACTATAAAAACATATTTGTCCGCTTAAATGTCGAAACTTAATAATAAAACTCAAATGGCATCACTTCCTGTGTGTGTAATACATAACATGCATACGATATACCGTATATATTAACACGCAGAGTATTTGGCATCCCAAGTTTGTCCTATTAGTTCTTTTTGCAACATCGATTAAACTAATTTTTTTCACGACATAATCTTCGGTTTGGGGTGTTAACTGCAAGTGAAGACTGTGGTACAGTTGTATACGTTCTATATCGTAAGCAGCCGTTTTGTCAAAAATATCACCAACTCACAATTCGTACTGTGGCGATAAGTAGTGATAAGTAGTGATTTACTTCGGTTTCAAGTATACGGCTGCGCGTTTTACATACGTGATGATATGATGTATACGCGGGAAGCAATAATAATAATAATTTACCGTTCCGGTGCTGCAGTTATGCGTTGTGCAAGTTTAGAGGATACACATTTTAATATACCATCTGCTCAGCCATACATCATATACAATAATATACGTGTTTCGAGGTGTGAATTATTGAAACTGAACATTGGCGGCGCCTGCAGGATGAAATCCAACGCAAAATACCTCTCCGTAATAACATTACTTACTATATACTGCAACTGTACGATTATCTGCTACCTTAAACGGTTGTTATTTTTGTGGCAGTGTACATCCAACACTTAATATAGAATAATTATAATATAGAGACAAACGTGAAATAATAATAATAATAATACCGGTGGAAATTTTTCGTTCAATAATCGTAAAACGAAAATCGCTTATAAAATTCCAATAAGCCCCGATGCGTATACATATAATATATAATAAATATTATTTATACATATTGACGCGTACCTATAACCTATCTATAATACTAATATACGTATGTTCGTATATATTACATATGTATATACTTACGTTTGAATAATAGGAAACATCGCCTCCAAACAAAACGTGACGGCGGCGAGTCGTTGGGTCATTCGGTTTGGAATTACACTCTTATAGATATTATAAATATGTATACACATATAATTCCTCTATATACACGCGCGGTGCTACAGCGGTCGTTTCAGAGATAAAAATCGAATAACTTATCCGCGTGCAAGTATAAAGAGGCTGCTGGATTTTACCGCCACCGTCGACGATTTTTACCCGCCGTATGTAGGTACAAAAAACAATAGCATATATACATAACATACATATAAACGCGAGTTGACGGCGACATGCAGTCGTATGGTTTTTGAGATTTGAATAATAGTTTTTTTTTCCCCCATTGATAATCATGACCAATACTATTCGTGTATAACGGTTGCCGATGCAGCGACATACGCAAAATCATATATTGTGTTGTACATGCATTAAAGTCTTTACGGCACGTAAACATGATAATATATATTATGTCATAGTTCTGTCGTTCTATAGTTTCTAATTTATTGTAATTTGTAATTATATAATTACAGTTAGCGGTCATAATGATCTAAATATGATCTTAAATTTTTATATATTTCACTAATGTTACTTAATATTATTTATGTTTAACATATTGTATTACATCTGTAGAAAAAAAAAATTACTAAACTATTACTCATAAGTCATAAGTATTAATAATATATTATGTAGTGTATATTATAATATACCCTATCATTATTGCGCATATTATTATTTTTACGACTATTATTTAGTATAAAAAATTATGAAGTGGAAATCAGTTATTCAGATTTAGAGTTATGAAGTATAATGTACGATAGTAATAATATTAATGTTAAATTTTTATTTAGTCAAGTGTGACTGGACAGCGATCTGCAGATCATAATAATAATGTAGTATCTGTAGGGAATACAAATTTTCCCGAGTGAATATTATGTGCAAGCGGTGACGTTCACACGCTATGTTGTGAAGTACCTATATATTAGTTGACTTTTAGTATTTCTGATTTTTATACATTTAACAGGATCAATGGGATAACCGGTTGACAGGGTATGCCACATATTTATTCTAACCCTGCAGTATACCTGTACATAATATATGTTGTCGGTTTAATGGTTTTATATTGGTCATAATTTGCGCTATTTGATTTAACCGATAATATTATATTGACATTTCATAGAAGTAAATTGTCGTTTTTAATGGTCTTTTGAAAAATAGCAATTTATTTTAATGGTTTTACATTTTTCATTTTATATGACAAACATTAATAATTGCTAAGAAATGTTAATTACTTAAATTGAGCTTGGAACAATGCATGTGCTTAGAATGTTTGTTATGAACCAGCAAGCATTATAAATATACGTATAATATTTTGATAAGAATAATTTTATAAATGTCATAATATACTTAAGAATAATACATCCAATAAAAAATATTGAACCCAAACACCTAACCTGAAGTACCAAATTAAATACTAAATTATTCCGGTGTATAAATTATACATATTATTGGTATATGAAAGCGCGAAGTAAGCTATACGGCGTACGCATCACATCGTGTATAAGTTTTGACTTGTATGTCTTAAAAACTAAATCAGATAAATTGCATTATATTTTTAAAACATTTCTATTTTTTCGAATTACATGCGCGTGATAATGTGAAATATATTTTAGAAATATGACCTTCAGCTTATTGGTTAATACTTGAAAATTAAAATGTTTGTTAATGGAAACTAGTTTTTTGTTTTGACGTGCTCAATGAGCCGTATCGCCATGAATAAAAAAACCGTATGCTCGCTAAATTAATCAACATTTGCCAGAACCAATTTGAATTGCGCATAAACTTATATTTAAACGTAATATACTAATATCGTGCATAAGTTACGCATTTTATGCATGCTGTTCAAAACCCTATCACTTAGAATCCCGTCTTTTCTTTCTATCAATCACTTTTTGTTGGCGTAATGTTCGAACGGATCGTAAAACGGATTTTGACATGAACAAAAATATTTTTTTCCCCACGTAGAATGTAATTGCGTGTAAAAAATAACTATCGTGTGTGTTTTTCAATTTACAATAATTTTGTTATATTATTTAAAATTGAAAACTTTGCCGCTCCAATTAAATAAGCATAGTATGGTACTTTCAGGTTAGGAGTCGTATGGACTCGCATCACAAGTGCATAATGCATGTAATATAACTTGTAAGTCATACTAAATGGAATAAAATCAATATAATATTATATTATTATACAGTTCGGATATGGAAATAATTCCACGTTTGTCTATTATATATGTGACATTATTGACTATATCGGGATTTAATAACATGATTTATGGTAATCGCGAAAAATTCAATTGTCGTCGTAATATGTAAGTACCATCACGTTTATAATAAATATTATGATATTTATCTTACAATATTATAGTATAATATAGATCGTCTGCAGTATCACGGAACACCACTGCACACGCGTCACATCTGCGTACGAGCGTCATTCGTATAATGTGTATATATATATATATAGCAAATGAAACTTTAGAAAAAATTCTCCGACCGGAAGTGTTGCGACCACGGCCAAATAGTAATAATAATAATAATAATATTAGTATAATATTTCGTCGACCGGCCGGTGAATATTATTATTATTACGGAACGAGCGGAACTGAAAGACGGGCGCGACGGCGGGGGAGACACGACTCGCGCACGAACGCCGCCGCCGCCGTGACTCATCGGCAACATCTGCGCGCACCCGTCCGGTCGGCGGCGGCGGCCGCGTATTCCGTCGTGTGATTTTTTTTCACTTCCCCACGCCGCGGCCACCCCGCGACACCGCTCGTCGCCACGTCGTGTTTCTCGCAAGTCGGTCGTCCGCCCGCCCTTCCGCTCGCCCTCCGTGGCGCGCGCTCTGCCCACACACCTGCGACGGTTTTTCGCCGGTAACGCCGCCCGGACGTCGGATTCGCGTCCCGTTTTTTCGGACACCGCTCATGTTCGGCACTCCGGCGTCTGTCCCGCCGGCGTCCGGTGTCCGCGGCCGCCGTCGTCGTCCGCCAGCCGCCGGTTTGTCGGTCATATTGCGCGGACACCGCGCGCGAGGGGGGCTTTCTCCGCGACTCGCGTACACGATGTGGCGGCGGCGGCGGCGGCGAGAGGTGTCTTTTTGTCTCCACCTCACCGCCCGCCGCACACGGACACCCGCGATTACGTGCTCCGGCCCGCGCAACCGTTTTTCCGCAACGGCCGCTCGTCAGTTTTTTCGCCGTTATACGTTATAATATGCATTCATTTATCACAATATTAATGTATTAGACCTACCTATTGTACGTCCATACTGCATATGTGATGCGCGCGCAGTCCGAACTCGCGATGATCATCGTTTGTGCTGTGTAGTATAGGGCAACGGATGTCGCGGTTCACGAAAAACTATTTAAACGTCTGATAAACACGCAATATTGTCATATTATAATAATATATCATCATCATCATTATTATTGTGATGTAAAAATATTAAACACCGTGACCGAATCCCGTACAAAGGTATATGGGTAAGTAGTCATTTTGTAACGATTTTCGGAACTCGTTTAGATAATAAGTCTCGATGCAGAGACGAAGTAATAAATAGGTAACGTAGGTAATCGCGGTAATGAGTTGCACCGTGAAACAATCAAGTTTTAAAATAATAACTTAAAATATTTGAGTATATGCACTAAAAATAAAAATTAATAAGCATTCATAATTTACACGAAAAAAGCTTAATATACATCCAAATCGATTGTTCCCATTAAGGGTGATTTTCCGTTACGTGTATAGTGTATTAATGTGTAATACTATGTAGAAAAACTGAGACAATTCGGTTCGTTTATCAATTAACTTTTTCACGACAACAAATACGCGTTCCATTCATAAAAATCGAATTTCGCGTGGGAAAACTTGTTGCACGCGTCTCTCTTCCCCGCCACCGTGTACGAACAACCGACCGCCGTCCACGAGCGGTATTAAATCTGTTTACTAGAGTAGAACGACGTTATTAATAATATTATTACCATCATGACAAACGCCGGAGGAAGTTTTCATTTCAATTATTACGCACCGCCGTGTTTTCCATTTCGTTTGTTTTTGTATGTGCTTACGAAATACCGGACGATAAAATTTAATGGCCGTTCTAGAAAAAATTGTTCAATTTTTAAAATCAAGAAAAAATATTGATAACACATAATCGCATTCAAAAGTACCGTATTATTAATGAGTACCGCATATTATTAATAATATAAATAATACAAAAATAACTAGGATATTAAAATATTAGATGTCAATAAAAAAACAACAACTATAAATTCATTTTATAACATTGTAGGTAATCATAATCATTTGCTGAAACAACAGAATATTTTTTTTAAATTTTATTGTGAACATTTTTATTAAAAACTGGTTAGTGAGTTAAATTGTTATGTAATAATATGTATTTTTATATTGTTGAGTTTGCTGAATAGGTACATTAAAATCAAATAGGTAGTAAAATGTTCAATAGGTCATGATATAATATAATAGGTTTATTAATAAATATCATACGTACTTACAACAAAATGTAAGTTATGCAGTTAGTGACTGGTTACGAATTATTAGACAATAGAATTATTATAGCATAGATACCTACTTTTTCATATACATAATTATTAATTAACATTGATAAATTGTTGAACTGATAATTGTGTCAATAAAACGGAATTAAAATCTATTTATTTAAAAATGAGTAAAATGTATTTCTAAATCAACATTCGGTTTACCGTTTAAATTACGGTATAGTTTAAACCTTATGTAGGTTTTTGGTAAGTGTATTATATAATATATAAAAGTATACAAGTACATAAGTATTACAATGTTGTAAAACGGATTCAGATCAGTCTTCTATGAATAATATAACGACGGACGACGTATTCGTTTATAATTATTATTTAAATGTTTGTTTCCTTATTTTTCTTGTCGTACATCTGTCAGGTGCTTGTACATTCCCCCGCTATTGTGGTTTACGACGTCTTATCCTTGAATTTTGAATTACAAATTTAATTGTGATGCACAATTGTACAATTACTATTCCTAGGACTGTTGAATCTTCCAACCTTCCAATAAGAAGATACAACGACAGCATATCGTAGCGTGTTTTTTTAAAGATATTATGTATTTATATACTATCCACAATTTGAAATAATATTAGCCATTCTTTGGATTCGGCTTTCGAAAGATATCACTTATCATTATATATATATACATATTATATTATTTATCGTCAAGTTCTCGAGAGTTCAATATTTGCTGAGTCGGAGTTTCGAGAACAATACAATTGGTCGTTAACAATTTTGTCGGATAAGACACACTCACATATAATTTATATATATATATATATATATATATATATATATACATATTATGTACCTGTTATTTTTATTGGTAAAACAAATATGTTTACTTACCTCTTGTTTTAACGTCGTTCCGTAACTTATCCAAGGTCAAAAGATGACACGTATTTGAAATGTACATATGTCTAATATGCGCACACGGCGTACACCGCGATATATTGGCGTGTGTTATCACGTCACTATATAGATTCGAAAAATCGTGATGGAGTTACTGGGAACCCGTTGACCATACCGAATATCTCTATGTCCGCTTGCATCGCGCGCGTTATCGGCAGATTACTTCCGCGAATTTCCATTGTTTTTTGCACACTTCATTTTCGACGTGACTTTATCCCGAAAATTTGTTCCCCCGGCCGAACCTTAGCTGGTCTGTGAACGATGAAAAAATGAACATTCGTATACACCATACATATAATATTGTGATATATATTTTTTTTTTGTCACTGGTTTTTTGTTTTTTGTCCGTTTTGATCATTCTAAATATTTTATCTCCTCGAATTTTTCGGTATGTTATTGTATATGTTTTTGTCGGGGGGAGGTGCTTGAATGTTATGCGCAACTGATGTTTACGTACTATACGAATATTGAATTGAAAGATTACTATGATCAGTGGATGGAGGGGGGTTGTACGTATTGTATACAGCTTACACAGGCGAGAGTGCAGATGAATATTAAATCGGTATATATATAGTAAAAATATTAACACAAAATAATATTTATGATATGAAGAATTCAGAATATGAACAGCTTAAATTTTACTCTCAAAATCAAAAAGTTTTTAACAAAACCGATATTGATGATTATTAGTAATGTGTTTAATGTGTTATTTTCAAGAATTATATTATCGTAATCAAATTTTAAATGTATATTATATAATATTATATTTTACATGTTACACTTACTAATTAATTGAATACAAATAGTAATTTTTTTTATCATTCTCAAATTAATTTACAAATATTTCTACCTAATAAAGTTCTCCAACTTTTTTCTTATGTAAACTCAACTTATATAATCCGTATAAATGATTCAACATGTTATAAAACGTAACCATGTTATAACACGACGTAACGTATAAGTAATATCCTTTCTATAGTACACGTTATTAGCGGAATAGTCTTATAAATAATGTAACTTCTTTTCTTCTCATTTTTTTTTTTTTTGTTTAATATTGAAATTGATTTAATTTAGAAGAAAACAAACAACTTCATTCAAAAAATGAATAGCCCTATAAAAATTTAAATTACTTTACCGACTACTAATGATAGAATTTCGCGATTTCGGAATATCGATAAAAATATTTTTGACTTGTAGAAAAGCTAAGACCGGAGTGCTTGGCTCTGGCATCCCGAGCTTAATATAAATAAAGTTTGGCGCGATATCTTTAGTGTGAAATTTCATTACATTCTGCTTCGAACATTTATAAACTTAAAATGCTTAAATATATATATATATATTATATTGTATAAAGTGAAGCGCTTATTCTGATCAGACGATGTAATCGGTTTCGAACGTTGTGTCAAATTGGAATAAAAAATAAAAAATCGTTCGTATTATTACATAATTTGCTCATTTTACTGCCGGTGTAAAATATTTGTATACGTGTTGCTATGTACCTTCAGCTATAACGATTTCACTTACGCGTTAAATATGAAAGAAATACGATGTACACACACAGTGCAGAAGTATCTGTAGCAGCTGAAGCGCAGTCGCCTCCTCTTCATTTCGCTAACGCGCCAAGGTCTCTTGCGACTGTAGGTATGATATTATACATAATACACGTCACAGAAATCCCACGTATACACTAAATACGACGGAATCTTCGTAATAATACCGTCTGTGGACTTTTTTTTTCGTCAACAACGAAATCGATTTTTAAACGCCCCCATGCCATATTCGTATAATCGTATACTATATACCTAATAATTAAATTATATAGTCAGAATCAAGTTTAGGACAGAACTGTTAGAGAGCGCGCGTGGGCCAATTCGAACAGTGACACAAATTTCAGAACATATATATCTATTATGTTAGTTATATGATAGAATAAGTACAATTGTCTACTGGCTATATAGGTACTCATATTACTACTATACTATATAACTGATAACTGAAGTGTGTTTTTATGTAATAGGTATGCTAGTAAAAATGTATACTCCAATATTATACAATATAATATATCTATAAGTATATATCAAGTTTTTAAATTTTCAATAATTAGATTAAAAAAAATAAAAAATATAGATTAAAAAACCAATGAGTTTGTGGGTTGAAAAAGGAGAGAAATAAAAGAAAACGGACAGTTGTCATTAGACATTACATGTTTCATTTCTGTTTAAAAGTCGAAAAACTGAAAAATTCGTTACATTTACAAAGATTTGTCAGGGACACCAAGCACCTAATTTAAATTGCAAATACGACCCTGCAGGCAAATTATCGGTTAATATCGAATGCACTCGCGAGACTATTCGAGACGAATCAATAATTTATTATTAGGATTTCGCACGAACCTTTCCCGCAGATTGCAGCTGCAGCTGTCACAATAATAGTTGATACTCGATTGTATCGTCCGGGGTCCGCGTGTGCGTATATAATCAGTATATAATATAATATAGATAGGTGCCGATATCTCCTAAGTGAGGACGAGAAGCACATCACTGCACGAATATGCATGCAAATATCTTTGAAAGCCTTATGTACACACACACACATACACACATATATATATATATATTGCTTTCACTGTACGGTTAAAGGAACCCGGGAGATAAAAATCCTGGCCTAGTACTTTTTCGCGTACCCTCTCCCTACCTCCCCCCCAACTTTCATACTCGCTCGCTGTATAGCCACTGCTATACGCGTAATCGTCGTCCGGCGCCCCTAGGACTTGCCATGTCTATACCTAATACCTGGACTGGCTGGACATAGGTACTATAATATTATAATAATATACGCGTATAAATAAATACGCCGGGCGACGCGCGAGATATACTGGTTCTGACGGTGCCGCCGCTGCCGATCACGTTTTGCGGATTCCAGCACAAGTCTATACTTTTTATTGAACGTACAATAATATAATATGTATATAATATATCTAAACTTAACCGTCCTAACATATCTGATGTATGCGTTATGCGTGTAAACGTGTATATACATAATATTATAAATACATTTGCTGCGGCGTTTTAGACGCGTCCGACGTCGAATCGACCATAAAACAACCGTTCCGGGTCGGTCGTATACCTATGCACAATATAATATAAACTTGCCTATACTGTTATATTTAAATAATGTGTACTTATGTACGCGCGTGCGTCATGTGTGACAAAAAACAAATACTGTCGTCTTTGCGAGGCTATATATTTTATGAAGACGGTGGCACGGATATGCTGCACGTCTTGGACGATATTATGCGAGCAGCAGATGCAAACTATTTAAGTAAAATTAGTTTTAGAAGTGTACGGTTAAAATTGGAATACAATTTATTATTATTATTGAACAACAATATTATACAGGTACCACTTGCGTGCAATATTTATAAATCATTAACATAAATTTAGTATAAATCGTATTAGGTATATATTATGTTTCACATTTATAGCCTATTCATATTTCATAATTTGATCGGGAAAATGTTGGTCTTTTTTTGAAATATTCAAGCAAAATGACTAAACAATTATCAATTACCTATTGTTTTTATTGTTAATTTTTTTTCTTCGAAATTAATTATTGTAACAAATGGATAAAATTACTAGGGATTTCAAAGAATCTTTGCACTAGGTACAATAATGAATGAAACAAAAGTAATAATATAACTATGTCTAAGGTTGACCTACATCTGAAGTCCAAAGTAAAAACAAATTTATAATATTTGATACGTATCACATAATTAAATATAAGCAAGTACCTGTTTTCTTTTAAGTAACCTTCTTACTATCTACTTGTCCAATTTAAATTTTTAGATTTATTTTTCCTCTTAGGGTGTAGGGAATGTGAACTCACTATACGAGTTATATTACATACATCAGCGATTCTCAATCTTTTAACTTCCGAGTATCATCTACACATCTAGAAAATTTTCACGTACCATTTAATTTAGATAACTCTATTTTTTTAATTTTGCTTAAAAAAATTTATAGAATATTAAAACTTATTAAACAAAAGTAAAATTAAGCATGTACAATTTGTTAAAACATAAATCGACCAAGCATTACAACATAATAGAGATTATCATTTATCTAAATTTCTATCTTTAACGTGAGTAAAACCGACTATTTTGTTTAGTAATCAAATAAACGAAACAATATTTTCGTACCTATATAATAATATTTTATTTTATAATAAATATTTATTTTTCATTCAAGTACCACCTTTGAGCTTTCTGCGTACCATAGGTTGAGAAACGCTGACATACATTATATAAATTATAATATAAAATACAGCGGACGAATGGATAGAAATAACGATGATTTAGGGATGTCGATCCGTTGATTGATATACCTACTCCTATGTATTATGACAGCACTCATCGAATTTGAGTACGGTTACTTATTGAAATGTTTATTTAATATTACTTTGTACTAGATCGTTTTAATCGTCGCATTGTCATAATACGACAAACTATCGGAAGCGTTTAGCACGATATTAGTAAACGAATTACAACGTGTGATGTGCAAAATAGTAAGTCGTTTATACAATTTATAGTTAAATAAACATGACGATAAACGCATTCTATAAGTAATATATAACGTTCGGCACTTCCGTGTATTGTACATACTCGCGAGTATTATATTGTTTTACAAATTTGATTACACATTTACAAATAGAGTTAACCGCTAACCGGCACTCAATCAATAATAAATAACTCGGTGTGGTAATTGCAAAAAATCGTTTTCACAATTTGTGTTGGAAACAAATATACCTGTTTTGTATACCTATATAATATTAATCAAAATAAACCTTGACATAATACATCATTCAACCGCAATACCCGCGGATGCCGTGCCACCTAATAATATAATCACTCAGGAACCGCCCGAATCGGTAAAATATGCGCATGAGTACATGAAAATATCATGTTTTGCTTTGAAAATCTACATCCATTTCACACTTGACGCTATGAAGAAAAATTAAAAATAGCGTACGTTATTCTCATAGTTCGTGAATCACGAGCCTCTGATAAAAATATGTTCTACGTGTTTTTATTTTTTTTTTAGGTTGTGTATCGCATAGCGTACTGAGAAGTCAGCGTGTTGTGAACGGGATAAAAAATAAAAACAATATAGCTGACCGACTACAATAAAAATTACGTTTAATCTCATTGTTTCAAACATTTATAATAATTATGAGTAGTCATCAATAATGACCCGTGTTTATATCACGTACCCAAATAATTCACACGAATACCGTTTAAGGTGTTCGATTTTTGCTACACAGCGCCGGTCCGAGCACACGCATGTTGTCGATTTGTAAAAGAGCACATACAAAATAATTCCCACGAACCAAGAACCGTATTTATGTTTAATTAACGGTAAAGTTATACTCCAAAAGCGCAAATATGGGGTTGACCTAATAAGACGTATGGAAAACATTATTGTTATTATTTTCACCTAAACGCAAAATCGCGGTTTATGGTAAATGTTGATTTTCCAATCCAATACAATGTAATAAAACATAGCTAAGTACTATTATAGTCTTATTATGAGAAACAGAGGAAATTGCAAACATCAAACATTTAAAACAAAGTTAAATATTACTTTGATTGTCTTTGACTTAAATCTTGAATATTAAATTAAAATTGTTGTGAATTGAGTAAGTATGAGGTTATAATATGTATAGTTATTATACTTTTACAATTCATTTAATTTATATAATATTTATGGTTATATTATAATCAGTGATAGATTTAATGATCGTTTAGTTGGAAAATAGTGACCACGAAAAAGCCACTGTTTAAATTTTTCTGGGATCCACTTAAATTACAGTGAATTTTTTATAGATTTAAATATATCGTGACACCAGAATAAGTTTTGTACGATGTTTCACTTATGAGTTTCCAACTTTCATTTCAATATTAAATTTTTCATACTGTATTTTTATACGACTTGTACGCAGTCAACATAATTTCATCGTATTTCTAAATTACACAATTTACGATATCACAAGATAGTATTTTTGTTTTTTTTTTTTTTAATTTTTTTTAGACTTTAGAATTTAAAATGTATTTGAAAATAGGTAAATTAAATTCAATAATAAATTTTATACGATCTTATGTTGATGAATTTAAATTTAAAAACTATTACATCTACACGAGATAAACGTTAAGAAAAATGTTAATATGTTGTGAACATCCGTATATACGCTTATAAAGCGTATACGCGTGGTATTCATATTAAATATTTTCGAATTAATAGAATTTTTCTGTTTTAACTAAAACACAAGTGTGTATTACAATTTATTTAATTTAATTTTTTTATTTATGAGAACATTTTTATTATCATTATCACTGACGTGAAAATAATAAATATATAAGGCATTCAACATTAAACAATGATTAAATTATTCATTTTAAATTTAAGTACAATTGAATAAACAATAGTTGTAACTCATAGTATTGTTCTAAGTGTAGTTAAAATGTTTTAGATAATCTTACAACAAAATACATTTCTTTTTAACTATTTACAAAAGAAAAATATTTAAAGAATATAGAAACTATTTAATATAAATTTTTCTTTAAAATTATGTAGCATAATTCATAAACCAATATTGAATTGTAGCAACAAGAAAATGATACGTTATTGTTGTACATTGTATACATTGTAGCTGTCTAATGGTTTATCTTATTCTACTATTTTAAATTTAATTTTCTTATTTACGATTAAATTGCTCATTGTTTAATTTTTTACTGCTCATTCATCTTTTTTAATCATAATTATGTCGTAATTAATTGAATATATATATATATATATATATATATACATTTTTTTATGCTTTTTAAGTTTCAATTTGTGAATTAATAATATTATAGTGCATATACAGATATACGTTAATTACCAAACACCTACTATTTTTACTAAATATCATTATCATCTTAACGAATAAAAACGATTTTATTTATCTGTGGGAAATGCGATAGAGAATATTAATCGTGTAATTTATGACAAAAAATCTTAAATATTACAATGTTTTTGAATTTAGTTCGTCAATAAAATATATAGTTTATAAGTATCTTATCCTATCACTTTCCTATTTGAAAATAAATATTGAATACAAATCGTTTTTAATATACAATTGAATATTATGAATCGTGGGATGCGCGCAAGAATAATTTACATAGAATAGAGTTTGAAATAAAAGTAGGTTGTTAAATGACATAAATGATATGCTAACCGCTAACAGTTCTATTTAAATTGTATAATTTAATATATTATACAAATGTTAGAATTAAATCATGTAATATGCTTAATTTCGCATCTGTATAAACAATTATAAATTTTATCCAATATCTATAGCTACATACTTTGTGATTTGAATAAATTTGTATAACAACTATGTCGAGGGTTTCATGCATAGTTTTTATGAAATTCTCATAATTTTTGTTACAACAATTTCTGATCAATATTATGTGTATAAATACTATAAATATGTGTACATATTTTAACTGTCTAGAGAATTTAGTATGAATTTATCCATGTAACCCATTTTAAATGGTTTAAGTTATTACTTTGTACTCCTAAATACTTTAAGTTACCGTTTATTTGATATAATCTTCATCGTGGTTTAAAAAAAGTATTTATCATGTACTACAACCACAGTACATCTTCTGAATAAATAATTCGATTTCTGAATGCATAATTATGATATGAACTTATCGCAGTAATAATGGTGTTTTCTATTAGATAAAGGTAAGTTTGCACCAACTACTGCAAAGTGTCCTTGGATTGCCCAAACATGGCAGGGACACCTTAAATGGAAAAATACTCGATAAAATTATTACTCTCTGCATTGAATACAACACTGGTTTATATTAACGTATACATAAACATACATTATTTTTCAACAGTTCAAATTAGCAGTGAATTTGATTTTTTTCTTTGGTGGTTTCTTTTTATATAATTACATCGCTAAAGTATAACGTTGACAATAATTAATTAAAACGTCAATGTTCCTTTATAAATTATTTAATAAATGTATATTATATTATTATATCTAACCTTCAGTAATCACCACAACTCACAAGTATAAAAATCTCTCGAATATCATTTATATATAAAATTAATGTATCAACACATTAAATATAATATGAATTAATACTTTAATTACTCATAAATAAATAAAAACTAAGAGATTTCTAAATACTTACCAATGAACTGATTGGTCTTGTAATCTTTAAATAATATTCATAATTTCAAATAGATAAATATGTATATATACAGAAATACTAGAAGAATTTAAAAAAGTCTCAAGTATTGAATAAAACATTTTGATTTAATATTCACGGCTTAATAACGTATAATTTAGTAGTATAGTACACAAAATATAAATCAAATAGTTTTGTAAGTAAAATAAACATTTTTCTTATAACGTTCTTCATAAATTTATTCATTGTGTAATAAACGCAACGATTTTAGATTTCTTGTGTACTTAACTTTAATAAATTTATTATAATTATAAATAAATATTATTTTAAAGGTTAAAAGATTGGTAGGAATAGATAAAAACGTTTACATGCATCGATGTAACTGTATGTAAGTGAAAACAGTAAATAAATATAGCAAACCGGTTTTTAATTGAATATAAATGAAGTAAATAGGTAATGTACATCATAAATGTACATATTGTTTTACTTAAATAATAACTAAATTATTGACCTATTTTGGGTATAATAATTTTATTTTTTATAATTCGTAATCTTTTTTTTTCATTGATCTTATTTAAGCTCGGCAAATAAGGCCATTAATTGTGGATAGGAACAGTAGGCTTTTTGTGTAAAATTTGTTTGTAAAATTTGGTTTGAAAAGTTGAAACACGTATGTGTATGTGTGTGCGCCATGGATTCGTCACTAAGAACACGGTTGGTCACCCATCCGAGAGTTAGTGACGCCGGCCGATGCTTGACCTCAGAACATATTAGTGACTGAAGCCAACCACCGGGCCACACTAAGCCACATTGGTAATCGTATTAGTACATTTTACTGTTCTAAATGTCTCAAGAAACTATAAATATCATTGTATTAAGTACAAATCTTATGGTGCTGATTGAAGAGCATTTCAATTTTAAACACTTCAAATTAATAGTTCAAGTCACACTTTTTGATATAAAAATAAATAAATAACTATTTACGGCTTGATGTTTTAAATTATACCTACAAAAACACGAATTTTCGAATTATAAACATTGGAAACATTATTTACCTACATGGCTACACTTGTGAAATTTTTTATTTAAAACGAAAATAAATAGGTGAAAATATTCGTCAGTTGTTTTCTAGTATGTATAGTACTTGTCTACATACATGAATAAAAAAAAACAATTGACGTCGTAGAATTTTCTACTCTTACAGTTAGCGTGAAGTATTACTAGTTGATTAGCAAAGCATTTATATACTTTATCAGATTCGACAGATTCTGCATACATAGTACTTCGAAGTATTTACACGAGGTAATAAATTTACTTGTCTTTTTACAACGAATAATCCAATAGCATTTTGGTCCCTATCATAGACACGATTCCATTGACTAAGCAATATAATTTAATATCAATGACTATCCATCAATGTTCTTTTGACACAAAATAGATAATAAAAGTAAGCGAAACGCGTTATTTATGATATCCGTTTAATCAATTAGTTTTACTCGTGCGAGTACCTGCGTATATATTATGTTACTGAACATTTATGTAAAAGTCTATTGAAGATACAGAAAAAAACAAAACGAAAATATCTTAACAAATAAGCAATCGTAAAATGTGCTTATAGTATGCAATATACCTATTGTTAATATAAAGTACCCACATTTTGATTTCATCTTTACCAACGCTATTTTATTTCCTCATTTTTGCGATTATATTTACTAATCTATAAATGACGGAATCATTTAAAATTATCGTTTAATCGTCTATTCAATTATGTGACTGAAAAATGAAATAATATCACATCTGATTAAGCTGCGCTATTATGTATATCTGTTAGTAATGTAATTTTTTGTCATTTGTTGAAAATATATTTATCGTTGACGGTGGATTACATTATAAATAATAATAGGTACAAATTTCGATACCATAGATGGTATAGTATAGAAATCAAGGTGTAATATTTATTGGAAGCAAATATTTTTAAACAACACCGTGGAGCTAAATTGTTTGCTATACGGCAGTGAGTACAACTGAACAAAGGAGTTCAGTAATATTATTCAATTAATTCACAATGCTATCATATTGCTATTTGAATTACATTTTTAATTTAATTTTGGCTGTCCGAAAAACACAAAAACATTGTTGTGTCCATAAACTATAATATCGATCAGTATTGTATAACAGAGGTATATAGATAGTAGACACGTAGGCATGCCCGCGTGCGCACACACATACACACAATATGTGTGTGTGATAAAATTTTGCAAAAAATCAGATTTAAAATATAAATTAAAAAAATAAATTACTAAATTGTGGGTAAATAGAGAGGGGACAATTTTAGAGTGTGCACTTTTT
Source organism: Melanaphis sacchari (assembly GCF_002803265.2). Lineage (NCBI taxonomy): Eukaryota > Metazoa > Arthropoda > Insecta > Hemiptera > Aphididae > Melanaphis > Melanaphis sacchari. The sequence continues at coordinate 2,510,119 of NW_020271232.1, read as the reverse complement.
TATTATTATTATTATTATTATTATACTTATATTGTTTGAGATAAAAAAGTAAAATAAAAAACTTAACAATAATAATAATAATAGGTATATTGACATCTAGTCGTGATGCGAATATAATAAATATACGATAGTCATTTAATTTGAAATGCGCGAGTCACCCCTGCCTGCATCGTTTTATAACTACGCACGTATACATAAATATATAATACTGTATTAAATCGTATACTGTTTCCTTGGGGCGCTCTTATAAGAATAATATTAATCGTGTGCGCGCGCGTGCTTGGCGTATACCTACCTACTGCGTTCCTGCATCCGAAGACGAAATAAAATAATAATAATAATAATAATAATAATAGTAATAATAATATAGATCTACGACACGAGTAAGTACCTCTCTACACTGCATTATATATATATATAGTGTACCTATGTACACTAACACCATACTTTAGTAGTAGTAAAAATACTTCGCACGGGCCACTTTGTTCCTCGTTCCTTCCATCATCATTTTCATCATTAAAATCATAATCATTATCATCATCATCATCATCATCATCGCAGTCGCCGGTGTATAAATTATATTATATATGCTGCGGTAACGAGCGCGTGCGGCCGTTAAATTAATTATATCACAAACACGAGACGACGCGGTGTTATTTCTTTTTACACGTCGCATATGTATATATCATATAAATGTAGGTACGATTGTGCGTGTAACAACGCACTTGTTGATGATACGACGAGGAAGGCTTTATATAATATATATATCAGTAAATTGTAATGAGGGTCATAAGCGTGTTATTACGGATTTTTCACTACTTTTTAAATATGTAACGTAAATCAATAATAAACGCAACGATAATATAGTATGTAAGTTATGTAAAGAGTAATTATTATCATATAATATCGTTGTTGGTAATTGTATTACGCTCTGTGGTGAAGCGAGCGTGTCTATAAAAATTTAAAAAATTGGTAATTTTTTATATAATATAATTTTCTTGTAGAGAACGCAAAGAAAATATAGATGATAGTGCTCTTCTCGTGATGCCCCATTTGAAGTCGGTTTTCGAACGCTGTGATTTATTTAATTTAAGTATACTTTTAAACGGGCGATTGTAAACCTCGCTAGAATACCGGTTTGATAAAAAGGTTTGATGAAAGGGTCTAATGTTAACTCCGTGAGTCTTATTTTTTTATTTTTTTTTCTACCCGTAATGGGTACATGGAAACTCCGCCAGTATTCGGGCCTGCTATGACGTATACGTCGAAATTGAGGTGCAATAAAAAAATTTGCAATGCATATATACGTATTAAAACTGCAATTGGAACTGTTGTTGACGAATTGTCAAGAAGTGATACTCACATTATTTCGTGTCTTCCAATTTGATCGTATTGATTTTATGCTATTACCTGATTTTCTTTTCTGCTGGAGTTTACATTAACTCAAATCTACTTGCGTTTTTTCTCCTAACGTAGCTTACACGCGCCCCTTTAAATATCCCGACACAAATGTACTACGTCGGCTGACCTGCTGCAGTATAGCGTGGCGCGTCCGACTCGTGTACATCGAATGTTTTTTTTTTTTTTTCTATGTATATTTAATATTTATGTGTACGAACGTTTTTCATCGCGCGTAATAATATTTTGCCTGAAAATAATAATAATAATTGAGCGGTGGCTGCGGCAGCGACGGCGGTGGCCGTGAAGGCATTCCTCCAATCGGCTACTCCGGTCACGCCTCCCTACTCCCCTTTCGCGACGGCGGCGTCGGGTGGATAGGTACTTAACCTGGCGGGGCCCCTCTATATCATACGTAATCATAATGATCTATTAAAATTTAAATCCGACGAAATAATTTAAGCGCGCGCGTACACTGGTACGTGTAAGAGAAAAGCGTATGACCGCCGCGCGAGCGAGAAAGTCATTATCATCATCATCATTATCATCATTATCGTCATCATATAATATTATACAAAACGATACCGACGCGGTCACACATTGTCGGTCGTGGCGTTGCGTATACTTAAAAAATTGAATATAATATAGATCCAGTCTCAAACGGGAGGAGATACTCGTGTACCTACATATTATGTGCCTATAGCTGTGTTAGTGCATCTGTATATGTTTTAATGTGTATATATGTAATAAACGTTTGTGGTGTAAGGTATAATATTTTTTATACGCGTTCAATAACTAGGTATACTTAAAAATTGCAGTAATATTATAAAATAAACACTCGAGTCACGCGATAATAACTCAACATATAGGTACATACCGGATGTATCTTTTGGACCGATCATCTTGGGATTTTAGGCGAGGACCAGGGATAAGATAGTTATGAGGCTCGGTGCGAAAATAATTGTGAAGCCAACTGCATACTCGTAAATATGAACATTGACAAATGTGTATTACGAATATTTATTTGTAAGAATCATTTAAATACCCGCGGTTGCTTTTTTTTTATTGTTCTTGAGCTGATTCAAAATTAACGAATTTTAAAACCATATTATAGTTAACTTCAAATCAATGAACTACGATATGATGAACAAATATATTTAGACAATATATAGGTAGCTACCCATACTGCACTCTTACTATGTTTTATTTGACTATTAAATTTACTATACATTGCTCGTTGAATTCTCTATACTTAGACATTTGATGGTGCTTAAAGTTACAGGTTTTATCTATTATTTTATAATTAGACATTATGTTTATGAAAACATACTATATATTATGAATAGTACGCATTGTACTAATGCACTTATCAACAATGTGTAAATATTCCACATGCCGAAACATTATACATTTGTACGAGTAAGTATAGTATTTATTTTAAACGAAATGTCAAATTTTGTTGTTATATGATACATACGCGATATAAGCAAGAATAATTCTACGCGATTTCTAATCGTTTTCGGATTAAATCATCTTAAAAACTAAAAAAACGCCATACCTTAAATGTACATAACAAGTTTCATTGATGAACGAAATTGTTTGTTCCATTATACAGATAAGGTACTCACTCGTGGTGCTAAATTTTGCTAAATCAAATTGGTTGAATTCTTCAGTTCTTAACTTAAAAAATCTTATTAATGTATATTGCTTACTTCTTTATGTACGTGGAATGATTTGTGATTACGATGCTCCTTTTTATTATTATTTTTTAATAAATGGGCCGTTTTATCTGTCCATCTAGTTTGTCCGGTTTGTTTGATGGTTGTCACAATAAAAAACAATGTTCTGAGTTCTTTATGATAAAATTTAAAAATAAATAATGATAAGTAGGTTATTTTTAATAAATATCATTCACATAACGTTGAAACTTATACCTACTCAGTATTCGTATGTTGTGTATTATATAGTTTTTATTTTTACTGCGCTGAAGAACAATACTTATGGATATCAGATATAACTATAACTTTGTACAAAATATTTATAGTTAGATATTATATTTGAAGTACTCGATTATTCACGCTAATTGGGACCGAGGAAAGTGCGGATAATCAAACAATGATTAAAAATATACAATAAACATAAATTTAAATGTTACACCAATATAGTTTAAAACTAATGTATGTATAAACGGGTAAGCATAATATGATAAAATAAATATTTATACGTATTATTACTTTAAATTAAAATTTTAAAGTATAAAATAAACATCCATTTTTTTTCAAAAATGTATTGCGAATAATCAACGCTTCATTGTTTATTTATATAAACATTATCAAAGATAAACACAGTTTTAAAGATTTGTTTTACCAACATTTAATTTTAAGCTTGCTTATTAAAATAACTTTAAAGTGTAGTTGTATAATATTGTTGGCTAATAACTTGATTTTAAACTAAAAAACATGGGACATTCCATGTGGTAGAATATTTCAAGAAAACAATTCTAAAAAGTTGTTTTTTCATGCTCAATTTAAATAAAATAACGTTATATTATAATATATACGTTACAACTTACAATAGTAAATGTTTTACTTAAGTGTTTAATTTTTTGTTTAGAACAAAATACTTAAACACAATACTTTTAACCTTCGCCCAAAATCTGATGTACCAATTTAAATTTTATCATGCATAGCAAATTCGTGTTCAGTTATGTCAGCTGATATAATACCGAAACTGAATAATTATGTTTTACAAAATTAATTATTTTTTGAAAAATTTTAACGATATTTGATGATTTAAAAGCGTGAAGTAGTTTTAGATTTAATTTAAAGTAAACAATTGTTGATAATTTTGATTTGTTTAAAATTAAATGTGCTTTACTTTAAACGTGCTTATAAATTTAATACGGTTTATATAAGGATTAGGTTTATAACATTGTGATTATTTTGTGTAAAATAATTAGCAGTCAATGAGGAGTTACAATGAGAGTTCACGTACGTGAATAATAAAGTCAATAATCTTAATAATTCTATAATATATAATATTTGTTTAATAAGTATAGTGTTTATGTGTCTAATAGGGGTAAATAATAATTATAATTCATTGAGTTCAAACTGGGAACGTCGTAATAATATTATAATCATCATCGTGTGAAATATCCAATAATTGTTAATAATTGTACTCACGCGAGATAAGTAAACAATGATTATTTTGTTCTATTATTATGTTTTACGCCTATATCGTCAGCGGTGATCAAATGCTATTGTTCTTTTTTCCCCGCGTCTCGTCGTCGTTGCTATATACGATCGATGGTTAGGTAAAACAAATTGCTCGGATGTCTTTATAACATTATAATATTTCAAATTATACTATTTTGTATTTTGTATCGAATTAGAAGTACCGTAGCCTCAAGCCTGTATTCCTATAGTCGCGTATGTCGCGCGTAGATCACATTCAGACCGGGGCCGAGCAGTCAAACACTTCTTCACATCCGCCCACCTCTCTGCAATTTCCCTGCGACCCATATCCCGCCGATGACACCAAAACAGTCTTCGGTTTCGTCCGTTTGGCTCAAATAAATACACGATAGGTATAACACGTATATAAATGGCGCGCATTGACGGTGACAGTGATAATTTATAATACCGCGTCGAGTTCGACCTATAGGTACGATACAGCCTCATATATTATTATATAACGTCTGTTTGATTGTGCGTGGAATGGTACGAGTGTTTCATTAGTGTGCGGGCGAGCTCTCTCTAGAGAAATTAAATGGGAAGAAAAAAAAAATAATAATAAACTCGGACCGGCAGCGCGTAATTACCTTTAACGCTGCGGTAATAATCCTGAAAATCATCGAACGCGCGCGCTCGCGGTCGAGAGCATTCCATATGAATATCTCTCATTACTGACGGGCTTTGAAGACGACAGCGCGAAACGCGTGTTTATACTTAAATACTTGCGAGTATCGTAAATTTTCAATGCCATTGTCGTCGTCTTTTAAGTCGAGCTCGCGACGTATATTATATACGCATATATATATATAATATATATAGATTACAGCTACGGTAGCGGTCGCGTCGGGTACATATCGATTATTATATTGTGCATACTTGCATAGCATTGGTATACACATTGTATCGTTTGCACAGCAAAACTATTTTGTAACGCGCGTAATTAATTAGAAAGTATATATAATATGCGGAGAATCTGCCACTGAAGACTTTTGCAGTCAGCAGAAGTATCACCGGATAATCGTCGGAAATTACGCAATTATGTGTAATATAAGTGTGTGTGTGTGTGTGTGTGTCAATTCATAATATAATAATAATATAATATTAAAACTACGATCACGGTGACCTGCTTCTCCGCCATAATAATATTGACTGACGAACGTTGTACGCGGGAGCTCTATAGCCTCTACATAATACGTCGTCGACGGCCCTCTGGTCGCAGCATATATATATAATAACATAATATATTGGCGGCGATAACTGATCGTCCGTCTCCTGTCTTGTGTACCTACGTAATAATAATAAATTTAATATATTAATATATTATACAGCTGTTATAGTATGTACAGAGATAATAGTAATATAACGTCGTGACGGTAAGGCCTGCTGCTGTTGCAGTGCTATCGATTAATTATATCGTCGCGTAATTTACTGTTATTGTAACCGATGCAATGCACGTCGTATGTGTGCCTCTATGTGAGATTGTGTTGTTTTCCCGCGCAGAAGATTTCCATCGGTCAATTTACGCGTTTTCGAGATCAATATTTAGTCTTTCTTAAAAACTACGTGCTCGTCATTTATAGAGCAGTCGTGCGATTCGATTTGTTCGAATTTTCAAACTCCGTTCCGCAGTGGTTGTACGGTTTCCGACTGGAAAACGGTGTAACAAACATAAAATTGCGTTCAGACCACCATTCCTCTCGCGAACGGATCAAATTTTATGCAATTAACCATACTGTATTGCATATACGTCATGTATTCCGATTAGATCTGTCGTGACAACTTCAGCGAAAACACGCCTACGAGTGCAGCGCGTATAATATTTATACATTTTATTTTTCCGATACGGCGACAGCTACACAACAGCGGTCTGATGACTGATTAAAATTCTATCCGAGTCTTGGAGGACTTCGTGTTAATTAACTTACAAATAACTATTAACAATTGAAATACATACGTATAGGCTTATACACGCACGCGCGCTCGGGATTACGAAGTAATCCGCAAAGGTTCGACGAGGAATGTGGATGTTGAAAATGTGAAATCTGTTATGTATGTGCGTTTAAACTTCTACACACACATACATATATATATATATATATATTATATATAAATATATGTGTGTGTGTGTGTGTACTATATACCTATGCGTGCACGCGTGAATAATAAATATATACCGTCGGCCTCATCGTGCGTACCTATGTGTATATACCTAATAATAATATTATCATCGACCTTGGTTACAATGCCAATGTGTGTATTTAATATTATTTTCGACATGCGAATATAATAATAACGTAACCGTTGTTTCTCGGCGCATTCGGTATTTTACGTGCGTACGTACTACGTAGCGGTGAAATTTTATTACAATACACGCGCGATATTAGAATATTATGATAATATTTTGTTTTTAATTTCCCCGGGTTTACTGCAGGCTCATAATGATACATTATATTGTTGTCGTACCGCGAGTACTAGCAATATGTATACCTACATATAGGGATTGTTTTCGTTTTCTTACGAGCGCGACTTTAACTAGGTAATCCGAATGCCGAAACGTCGTGCTCGGACTTGCGTAATATTCAGGTAGGTATAGGTACAAATGCGTACTACATAATTCAATTTTTCGTTCATTTCGACTGTAACTGTTATTGAAACTCAAATGAAAGTTTTGAACACGCGTTGTTTCACATGATTAATGCGGAACAGATGGGATAAGACGTCGCATTCGTCTACACCATAAATGGGCATAGATATCAACGTTAATAATACGGTTAATTTATTTAAAGGAAACTTAGCCGGTAACACTGTTACGACTCGTATAATTAAAAACGTGTATATTAATATAGGCATTTGAAACTTTTCGTGTTTAGTAGGTATTTTATACGATATGTAATGTGTTATGTATTTATTTATTTATTTGACTAACGCCCTTATGTGTAACGTAATGAACGTATCGCCAGTGTTCTGAAACAGGTTATAATCGTTTACCCCAACCCCGGAGTGATGAAATGAAAAAGTAAAATTTAGTGTTCTATAATATTATTAAAAAAAAAAAAAAAAGAACCACATAATATTTTTTATTTTTTATATGGCGCAAAACACGGCGGCCACCATTCGACCGGACGTGAGCTTTTCTATCGCAATCAAAGGCTGACGACTTTGGATCCGAGGTCAAGGTTCGGAGGTTGTTCTACTCCGCAATCATTCATTTTAATGCGGTTGTCGTTTGGGGCATTCCGGTTTTGCACTCTACAATACATATTATTATTATTATTATTATTATTTCACTGACCATATGGTTTTAATTGTTTACCTGTGCAACGTCCCAATTTCGAGTTAAACATACCTATACCTCAACTATTGTTATACCCAAGTTATGTTATGTGCACGTGAAATTATTGGTGATATACTGGTGGAAATGGCTATCGTAACGAATTTCAAAGAACATCAATAATACGCACGCCTAGTCGGCGATAAACTTGTGTGTAATTGTGCACACTGTACGACGCGGGAACTTCGTTTAGGTGACCAATTACAATAAAAAAAATTAGTCGACTCACGACTACAAATGAGTAATGGCCGAGACGACGATCCCGCGTAAGGGCCGTTATCATGTGTTTGAGTGTGTGTGTGTGTGTGTGTGCGTGTGTAGTTTGTACAGTATAATATTATTGTATTTCACGACGTGCCTATTAACGTTCTTATTCTTTGAAGTATCGTCTGATCCGTCGCCACGACAGTACAACTCATAATATTATACAGTCTCGCGCGCCGACTAGTCTCTAGAGCATCATATATAGATGTATAATATTATTATAAAATATACGTCAAGTAGTTTTTCTTCTTTCCCGAAGGATAACTACACAGTTGTACAGCCTCCCGACGATTCTCTTCGAACACTAATGCTATGTATTTGTACATAGTTGCAGGTGGACGACTTCATAATATGGGCGACAGTGAAGTCGAAGTAAAATTTTCGGTATTTCTAGTATATGTCGTTATAATTATTTGCGATTTGGCGTCAACGCGCATGTAACGATTCGATCTTTCGTGGTTTATAAACTTTTGGAAAACGCACTGAATTATCATTATTGCTTATTGATCACATATTATGTACACAACATTATAATTTACCGATTTCGTGCGGTTACTAAAATAACGTATTCATAACGTGAAACAATTATTTATCTACACTCGTCTTACACAGATCTAAATTCAATTATAAACGTTTATGTATGCTAGCTGATATTCACACGCATGAAAGTTGCACATGTTAATCAGTAAATATTAAAGTAAATGCTGTAGCTGTAAACACTGAACACAAGTCTCGCTGTATTCAGGCGTAGGCACAAGAGTAAAAAACATTTTCCAAACTATAAAATGTGCCAGCGTACATTGCATTTCAAATGTTTGATTTTTAATTATTCATTTACACGAACAGATGGCACAGTATAATATAATAGCTAACCTATATTATTATTTATACACAATGTGTATGATGTGTTCGATTTCAAAACGAAAATATAAAAAACATTTAATGACCGTGAAACCTTAGAAAATAACTCGTTTTCGTCGTCGTTAGGTGTTCACTATTAGGTCTAACACCTTTATCGTACGAATAATCGTCAAAATAAATGTCCTTCCGGCTATATGCTCACAATATATACATATTATATTATGTATTATAATATATACAGTTTACCATGTGTATGTGTGTGTGTGTGATGTATTATTCCGCGGTAACGAATGATTCTTGTAGGGAAAGAAAAGTTTTTTTTTTTCTTCAATATTCTCTCACGGGTATACCTACCTACTTTTATCTATGCATTATTATAATACATTTATAAATCACGTATAGGTATACTCGAAAATCTATTCGCGCGCGCACAATGACGACTGGGTGTTTATACGTGCGGGATAAATTACGGTACAGACACACTATAGGGTCCGCCTTCTCTGGCATATCGTTCGGAGACCTATTATATACATATATACAAATATTGTATATTATTATATTACATACGCATTATGCGGCCGCCCCCGCGGCACGTTTCGCGCAGGTAACAATCGGCCAGAAACTGCAGCAGCAGCCGTGTCGGTACAATAATATTATATAGGTGTACACACGCGTACGTATATATATATATATATATATATACACAGTACGCGCATTACGTATACGACGACAATATTGGCGATCGGCCGTGGGTATACATGTATGTGCAGAGTGGCGTACGGTAGGGTATATATTATTATTGTGTAGCTAGGTATAGTTCGCAACGCACCGGAGACGGACGATATCCACATTCCCCGAGTGTCAATCACGACGACCGTTGAATATAAATATATATATATATACATACCTATAATAAATAACGGCCGTCCTATTGGCAATTTTTTTTCTATTTATTTTTTATTTTTATTTTTTTGCTTTCCTTCTTCTTCGAAACGTTTAATTCGGTTCCTTCCTCCCGCGCCCCGCGCATTTCCCGTCTGCCGTTCCGTCTGCGGCGAAGACGTCCCCCCCACGGTCGCCGCTCTCCCATCGTACGCGTATATACATACACACAATATAAATACAGGATTCGGTCGCGGGATCGATCGATCGATCGATCGGCTTTTTCAACATCATCGGTAATCGCCGATGCGTCGTCGTCGTCGTCCAGGGGCAGCAGACAGTCTTTGTTCTCGATTATTTTATACTTATTTTTTATTTTATTTTTTACTCGCTTTGCTCACTACTCCTCTGTCTCAGTCTCTCGCGCGCGCGTATGTATTTTATTATGAGCGGTATTTTCAAGTGCAATTCCATTGTATGCGCAATTGGGTTTTATTATCACTTTTTTTTTTTTTTTTCATGCCGTGCACAGTGGCCGTCTCTGTCGTCGTCGTAGTCGTTGTCGTCGTCGTCATTAGTCTTCGCGTCGAGTGGTGGGGGAGGCGCATAATAATAATAGCAATAAAAAAAAAATAAAGAAAGAAAAAGAAAGAAAGACAAATATAACAAAACAAAACAGAAAAAAAAAAAAAGAATCGGAATAAAATAACAATTGTCGGTATCCACGAAATTTGTAAACAATACTCGAACTGCAATTGCAGTGAACGTCTGTGCGCGGGACCGATGTTTTTTCACCTGTGCCAACATACCCGGAATACCGCGCGTGTGGCTCCGGCGACCGTCCCGTCATTAATTAAAAGCACGCTTCTACAAAGTATGCGCTCAAAAATGTCTCGTGTACAAGTTTTTAAGCCAACGGTCGTTATGTTTTATTACATTAATTCCCGTGCACCACACGTTCGGTCCATAGCGATATACGTATACTTACACTCACACTAGCGCACATCATCCGCATGCACGGGGAAACAGATGGAGACGGAGAGAGACAGAGACAGAGAGAATCGACAAAAAAATTACGGACATTGGTATGCCCTAAATGGCAATGCTCAAATAACAGTGTTTATACTTTATATAAAGAATACGCATACGGTCGGGTTTTGACGGCGACTATAGGCCTATATGTGTAGTACACATACGCGGCGATTTCGTTTTTCGTTATTTGTTATCGACCTTAATTTTGCATTTCCGATATTACTATATGTGTGTGTGTTATAATATATATATATATATATTCTATAGTCACGTGCGCTAAATTATTTTTGAGTGTACATAATACGCACTATGCAGTGCATTGAAAACTATTACATAATTATAATAATTCATATTATTCTTAATACGTTCGAACTACTTACCAGCTATAGAGGTTTTTTTTTATTGCTATGCGTACACTCATTACACCTTGGAGAGCTGTAGGCATACCAGCACAAAATAAATGTGTTTATTGTAAGTTTGTTATGTATTAAAACAGTGCTTAATATTATCTTCACCGCCGTGTTCTCAACGCAGTTGCATTATATATTAATACCGTGTTCATATATTTTTATAGTACCTATATATAATTATTTACAGTACTAGAGACGTTAAGGCTCGTGTAATTGTAACGTAATTGTCTAATGATGGATTATGTGAAAATTGAAGAGATTTTTGACAACAAATCGTTTACATTCACACCCTAAACACAGGTCGAGCTACCTGGTGAAAAATTGCTACCCATTACGACCGACGTCACTATAAATATAATTTGGTTTTTTCTTTTTAATGTTCATGAAAAGTTATTATGTTCAGAGAACATAATGCAGCATGATATTAATTTGAATGTAATTATATGTTCATTTTACTCGGAAAACAAAAGGCTATTAGTCGTTTTGTTAATGTCGGTATGTTCGTCCACAGTCATTATACTGTTAAATAGAACAGGATTTAGACTGGTAATTTTTTTTTCAGGGAGTTATTAATTATTATTATTATTTATTTTTTTAATACATCACACACTAAACTGTTCACGTGCCCGCAAAATGATCATAATAAATAAACGACAACATTAAATTATTATAGTGCTAAGAGGTGTTTGTTCAATAATCATTTGTACAGAGACTAATTTTAATTTTGCCTTAAATAAAAATAGGTTTGATAAATAGATGTTTTTATAATTCCTTTACAGAGGAGTTAAATTGAAAATAAAATCAACTATGAGTATTAGAAAATACCTATCTCATTTAAATCACATAGAAAGAACTAAAATGATAAACTTTTTATAGTTAAATACACAATGTATATAATCTTAAAATAAAGTAATAATTTTATTTAAAATGTTTGTGAAACAATATTTTAAGCACGGTATAGCTATTATTGTATATCTAGTAAATAGTGTTATATATTTTAATTATTTTATGATAATATTATGTTTTTGGTTTTTTTATTTTCATTATTAAAAACCACATGTTTGACTTATTCATACTGTTAAGTAGCTATTAACCTCTTATTTCTTAGACCACTTATAAAGTACGTAATTATTAACTATTGCTACAACAAAATTACCTATATATACGAATGTATATACGGTATAAAAGTCGTGAGATGAAACTATCGAAAGATTGAATATGATTATACAAAATTCTCTTTACCTATATAAATATTTATTTTTTTATATTGTTTTTACACCTATTCATTTGTTGAAATTATTTCGTCACCGAGATCAACTTTAATATGTGTGTTTAATTTGAATTTAATAATAAATCAATGCATACGAAATCTGAGACTGAGTACAGACAATTCTGTCAGTGTTATCACTAAAGATATTTTATGATTATGATATATTTATATTGTCATTAAAATTGATTATTTTACTATATTATTAATACAGTAGATTGAATTAATTTTTGCTAAAAACTTTGCATTGCTAAATGTCATAGTGTATAATATACACAGGGTAAGTATTGACCTGGAAATACTCAATACTGTACTTACCGCAGCAGTCACTTTAATAATAGTTATTGTTATATGTGAATTGGTTTTCGATAACACTTACGTACAATCCCTTTCGACATAATATTATGCAAGTTTGTTGTGACTAGTTTTTTCTTACGTATTTTCCGTTTACAATCGACCAATGGTCTATCGATCCATTTCAATTAATGGACTCATACTTTATATTTGTTTATTATATAATATATCTTCTAAACTTAAATATATTTTTTATGTACCTGATTACATTGAGCTTATTTGTATCATTGACATTAGGATCGATACGACCGAGTTAATTAAACGTCAATCGTACTTATCAACTGTTTTCAATTGCAAACTGATTCCATGAAAAAATTTGTTCTTAGATTGACCAATATCCTACAAGGCTACAAATAGCGCGTTACGTTACCATATATATATATTATAAGATACCTCTGCGTAATACAACGTATGTATACGCAAAATTCTAATATTAATAATATTATCCGAATATAACTAAATGGTATAGGAACTTCGATTAACACGAGGCCTACTATTCGTACCGGATCGTAAAAGTGAAAACTTCGAAACGCTTTTGGAATTTTAAAGTTCCGATCTGAATTCCGGATATACATCGTTTTCAGGACTACCTATGTATTTAAGTACTATGCTATAGTATATATACTATACTATAAATCGAACCGGTGCGCATTTGTTAACTGTTTTATCGCACACGTATTATGTCAAGTGACGACAGGCTTATTGGCTATTGCCATGTGAACGATCGCGTATTATAGATACCTAGTATTAGTTTATCGTCGAAATATTGTGATACGGATGTCATCATCCGTATCGAGCGCGTTGGCAGAATAAAAAAAAAAAATAATAATAATAATAGTGAAAAAAATCAATATTGTAAAAACGTGTTTTATTTGTTTCCAGGAAACCGACGGGATGAGTTCTAGAGCGTCGGACAGCGGCGCGGAGTCTAGCGGATCGGAATCACCGCCCCCCGCAGCAACAGGTCCAGCCACGCGGTCACCGCCGTCTCCGTCGCCGCCGACGTCCTCGGCCGCGGCAGCAGCAGCAGCAGCCGCCGCGTCTCCCGGTAAGTATTTTTATACGCATAGACAACGGGTTCTATTATTATTATTATTATTATTATCATTATTGTTTTTCTCTTTCTTTGTCGATTTTTTTTTCTCCTTTCGTCTTCTCCCCATCTCTCTTGACTTTGTCTCTTGTCTTGCGTAGGTATATGCGTCCGTTCTTGCACACGTTTCGTATCATTATCGGTTCCGGACCGGATCCTTTTACGGAGGGCCGTCCGCGACGACGCAAAAATAATAACGAAAGAAAAAACGAGACGAAGAAGTATAATATTGTTGTGGAAAAAAAAACTGAATCGGTAGCCGTGTCTCGCGCGCGCCGCAGTTGTTGTACAGCGAGCTATATAGTATGCTACGTACGTTTGTTGAATAAAATGCACTTCACTGCAGCTAGACCGCGTGGCATCTTCCGTTCCCGTTTAGTCGTTTGTCACGTCGTCGCTGTCTCTCTCGCTCGGGGAAACTTACACCGCCACCGCCGCCACCGAGACAGGAAGTGTACCGGAAACGGTCGCTACCGCTACCGTTTCGCGTGGTTCTTATATCCTATTCGTAAACGTGTATTCGAGTTTTTTTTCACACGTTTCCGTAAAGAGAGTTCTTACGCTGCAAACATCGCATAAACACGAGAAAAAAGTGGCCAAACTTATAAGTAACAATAATCACGACGATACACTTATATTATTATATATAACTTATATTCGATTACATTATTAAACTAAATTATATTATATGTAATAGCTAGGGCCCGGATGTTAATGAATTTTGCATCTTATTTTGAAACATCAAAAACGATGATTTTCTAGCTTAAAATGTGTTTCAATAGTATACGAATCCAAATAACCAATTTTTATTTTTTATTTTTTTGCATTTTTAGATTATTTAATTTTTTTTTTGTTTTTAGGTCATTTTTATAATTTTTTAGGTCAATTATATAAGTTTTAGGACATTTTCACTATTTTTTTTTTATCAACTGAATGAAATTAAAATGCAAAAACTCAACTCATCAACATTTTCAGGTATGAATATCGTCTGAAAAGCGTTAATGAAACCTACACTTATTACAAAAAATACTTAAAACTGATTTTTTAAATTATATTTTAGAAGATAAAAACTAATTTCAATACATTTTCACGTAAATCAAAGATGCACCAATATAAATTATAATTATTGATTTGAATTTAAAATAAAAGCATTTTTATTTTAACAATTTTATAAGCGTTTTCCAGTATTTTTCATATCATACTGACATACTGTAATGTATTATAGCATTTTTATAAGTTTCTTAGGGTATCGATATCCGGGTCCTAGTAAAAACATAATTTTATTATCTACGGTTTATCTGTGTATTATAATCACTGCATTGTTTCAAAAAAAAAAAAAAAAATTTAAAAAAATATGATACCTTTATCTGATAATCTAACATTTTAAATTGCGAATTTTCATTGAAGCTTCCAGGTTATGGTCATCGTGTAACTACTCCTTACTATGTAATATATTTTGTTCACGACGGTTGTACGATGTTTAAGATCTTTGTTAAAATTATTTTGAATAATTCTCATTCAGATATTAAAAATAAATACCGCTGTAATTCATGCCGTTTCTTGTCAACTTCGTTCTTTAAAAAAAAAAAATCAATTATTTATTGTTTATATTTCAACTAACGCGCATAGCTCAAGTCTCAACATTTTTGTTTATGTATACGCTCTTGCAGTAAACGCATTCGGAACGTGGCCGTACGCCGATCTTTTCATATCTGAGTTCCATATTTTATCACTGTTTTAACATGCACAACAGTTGATAACCACAATACATGTTATTCGGCCGACGAAAAATAATTATGTTTATCAATTATCAATAAATACTGCATTATTATAATATCAATATTGTTATTGATATTTTACGTGACGACGGCGATTTCGATAGGCAAACTAAAGGCACGCTAAATGGGCACATTCAAACGAGTGCAACAATGTCGCCTATGCGCGCGTACGTGAGGTCTGATGAATTTATGTACATAGTAAGTCTCCTCTTTGGCTTACGAACGTAAAACCGTGGCCGCCACCTGCTGCTCGTCGATATATTGGTTAAGTCATTAATGTTACGCCACAAATTAGCCTAATCATCGGCACCGCATTGTACGCGTACGTTGTCGGTTTTGGTAATGTTTAGTTAATCTGTCTTCCGTCTCCTCTCTCTCGGTCTCGAACGTGCGCGTGTACCCACACCGTGTGCGTCCCGTGTGCTTTTCGACGTAACATCTCCTATACATTTTCTTCTCTTACTTCTTCGACGGTGCATTCCACAATGACTGGGCGGTGATTTTCCACTGGATAACGCGTGACAATATAATAATGTTATAGGTATATATTGTCAACGTGTGCTGTACAGGCGATGGTGGTCGCGGTGATGGTTCTTTTTTTGATCACCCTTGAACTTTATACCCCGGGGCCTCGGATCCACTCGAATCTGCATGAATATTATTATGTTTAACGTATATGACGCGACGTTTGGGAAAAAAAAAACTACGGTTTCTTTATTATTCTCGTACATTTGATCGTAGTTATTGATTTGAACACCGACTGTACATTATAATAATATGCTGTCGAAGAGTTAAATACAATTATATGGACTAAAAATAAAACGCACATACACCTATATTCGATTTTTTAAAGGGAGGTCATCGATATACATTGTACTATTAACTCTCGTGGTTGGTATATTTTGACGAAATTGATATTATTTCTATGAACACGAAGAGATTAAACGCTTAATGTCAATTCAGAATGAAAAATAATGCTATGCAAATAATTTGACGAGAATAAAATTTCGTTGTAATTGTGAATTTTTACATTGTATACAATAAATAATTATGTACACAAATTATTTTTAACATTTTTAACTAATTTGATGTCATTGCAAAACAACAGTTTTGAAAATATATACTTTTATAATTTTTATTGTTATCGTTCAAGTGCTTACTTTTTTGAATGACAATACTCATACAGTATACACTTTTAATTTTATATTTCAAAGAAGAATATTTTTCGTACAATTCGTTGATACATAACAATCAAATCTGAAACAAAAATTTAATTAGATATAACTTTAAAGTTTAAATACTTTTTGAGTTTAAAAATGTAATGATTTTTTTGTTTCAAAAATGGCTTTCAATAACACTTAAATAGATTACCATTTACACTGTTAGTTGCGTAGTACGCTACGATAAGGTCCTATAGAAAATACGACAGTGTTTTCGTTAACTTCAAGTAATACACGTCACAATTTCTATTTTTATTTCAAATTAAATTAGAAACTATTTGTAGCATCTGTGTATTACATACGAGTATTTACACTAAAAACGTACGCATAATATTTAACAGTCATTCTAATCGTTACATAAATAATGCGGAGATTATACAAGAACCTAATGTAATCTCCACTAGTTTGTGAGGTAAAAATTTGAATGGCCGTGTAAAACTAAAATGTGATATTACTTATAATTTATTACTATTATCATCATCATTATTATTATTATTTTATCTTTACGTTCACGTGTGAGGTGCGTCCGTGCTCAAAGTATATATAGGTATGTATACCTACTCAATGGCTAACAGCAGTGTTATGTGGTTATATTGTGTTGCCATCGTCGTCGACAACGAACGGCGACGAAGTGTCAAGTACTTCGTGACAAAGAGAATTTAACGTGTCATTTAGGACGTATGTAATTGTTTGGATTTTCACCGGCAGGTACAATTGTCGCCCGTTCTCGCGGGCATGTGTGTGTTTTTTTTTTTTTTTTACTTCTAATCGGTCTTCGTATGCGTATACGTATGTGCGTATATGCATATAAATAAAAAAAGAAAAACGAGAAAATAAATAGACTTAATGATATTTTGGGAGGGGACGAATGAGTAGAGGGGATAAATGCTTCTATAAGACGCGTGCCCGTGTAAACGTATCCATCGTTTACGACAACGATTATTATTGGACAGACACATTCCCGCAACCGGATATGGAATGCGCTCTATTATTTTTATTCTACGATATTGAATATCGCCGCGATGATTACAATATTATGTAGGTATATTTCATATGTACAGCACTAAGATATATAGTATTATATCGTATACTGTTGTGATTAGTATACGCCCGCGCACCTGTCCATATAAATATGATATTATATACAGTGTATATAGTAGAGTAATCTCAGCAATCTGAAAACGGCGGGTTTCTCTTTTTCTTCGTTGAATCTTAACAAATAATACTTTCTGACATAACAAAGAAACAATAATATCATCAAGTACAATGTTAAATATAGTAATATAATGTTTTTTTATAAAATAGCATTTATTTACCATATGATAAACTGATATGTGTAAATTAATATTTTATGCATAATGGTTGTAAATTATGTTGGAATTAACGCTATATTTTTTCTGTTTCCGACTAAAACACAATGAAACGAATCTATTTTTAAAACGTTATGTAAACATTAAATTTTCTAGTCAATGTCGAACATCAAACATGTTTTACGTGAAATTAAAATTCACTTGATATAAAACAATGATTAAATTTAAGTTATACCGTTCAATATAACAAATATATAATTAATTAAATATTATATATATCCTTTTTCCCAAAGACTGGTTTAATTATGAATTGAATAAATAATTTTTATATTTAATTAGACATTTTAAAGTTGATAGTGAGTATGTGTGTGCTTATATTAATATAAATGATTCAACTTAAGCAGCTTATGTAAAATGCTTACAATATGTCATAAGAAATCACATGTTAATAAATTTTACTGTCCTTATATTATAACTATAAGTACTTAATTAAAATCCTAATTGCTAACAGAAATCGTGGCCAAACTGTTTATGGTTTATAACTTATATGGTTTTATGCTGTTTTAATTTTTTGAGAACAATCATAAAGATAGGTCTTCAAGTTTCATTAAAACTTATCTTAACATTTTGATTACAGATTATACTATAAAAGGTTACTTTTTGAATTTCCCAATAGTTTTGATAAAAATAATAAACTGTGAAGTAATATAAACATTTTTGAATGAAAATGGATCTTATAATTTTATGATTAATGTTAAATTAGAAATAATTATGTATTATTAAATACACATAAACACATAAACAGTATCTTTTGAATATCTATGTATCTACAGAGTGCTTGATTTGTTATGTTATAAACTTATAAATTAGTGTTGTGCTCTTAAATCAATATGAACCCTTGAAAACCATTTTAAAGTTAGAACAACAGAAACCTGTACAGTTTTTATTATTGAAATTACATAAAATATATGTTTTTGTACACATTTTTGCTGTTAATTAAATTTTCTTAGAATAATGAAAAATTTTATAATATCCTATATTAAAACTACATAAGTATGTATATTAATATTATTTCTAAAAAATAATGTATTGGTTTCATCTTTTTTACAAATAGATTTATATTTTTTATTTTATTATTAAATAACTATAGTTATATTTCTATATTCCATACTTACTTATGAAATTATTGGATAATTCTAACATACAATAATTATTTAACATTTACTGTATTCTTCTTTTGCTTATTGTTCTTTCAAATTTATTATTTTTGTCCTTAAACATTTTGATACTCTATTAACATTATAATACAACTTTTTATTTTAAATATTTATTTTAGACATGCTAATACAATACATTGTATATGTTGACCTATTTTCTAGTTCTGTACGGTGTTACTTTTAACGGTTTTGCTATTTTTATTTTTTTATAATAATTTCAAAATAAGTTATAATAACATACAGGGTATCCCAATTCCCAGTGGCGCCGAACCTATACATAAATTAAAGCGATCGCTTCATATAATAAAGAGGATAGGTGGTTTTATTTATATATGTATTTTTTTTTTACATTACATAATACCTATAATAAATAATTAAATAAATAACTAAAAGATCAAATGAAAAGCAATATGTTAAAATCCTCAGTGGCAGGCGAGTGTGTAAATATTTTGATTTTGCTTCACTTAAATTTATAAGACTCGGCGCTGTCGGCACTAACCGTGTTTGCTATCAATTATCATTAATGATTTTTCTTGATTCGTAGTTTTCAAATCATTCCTCTTTAAAGGTATTTTTAATTTAATTATATAAATGAGAAAATTTTAGTTTAGTTTTTAATTTTTACTTAGTTTTAAATTATGTTTAAATATCATTTATGAAAATCTAA
The DNA here is from genome assembly GCF_002803265.2 of Melanaphis sacchari. NCBI lineage: Eukaryota > Metazoa > Arthropoda > Insecta > Hemiptera > Aphididae > Melanaphis > Melanaphis sacchari. The sequence goes on along the minus strand of NW_020271232.1, from coordinate 2,489,802 downwards.
AATGCTCAAACGTACAAATATACTACAAATACTTTCTCAAAAACGCTACTACATTTTAATATATAATAATAGTATTGTGTCCGATTGTGCTTAGTATTTGAACAGTATAAAAATAGGTCATCGATTGAATGTGTCAAACTCAAAATCGTAGGTACCTATACAAGCGCAGTTTTTGAAAACTAAAATTCGACACGGCCTACTATAATATTTAATACAATTACGACGTATATTAGATGTCAACAAATTCGGTGCTCCGCAAAATATCGCCCAAATATAAAAAACGACGACGATACGGTCTGCACTTTGCAGGTATCGATTACATACATTTGTCGATAACACGAGCTTGTTAATCTATTGTTTATTATATTCATAAGTTATGGTTTATGCATATAGTATCTAATATCCTTAACACACAACACTTACAAACAAAACAAAGTTATTAAAAAATAACCGTGCGCGCGCGCCGAAGTCGTTGCGATTGAGTCATCACAAAATACGGTTGTGTCGTCGTCGTTATTTTTGTAGGTGTATAATATAAAATATAATATATGTATTTTTAGTGCGGACTGCGGAAGTGGCCCCATCATTGATTTCCTGTCATATTGATGAATGAAGAGTGAATAGATGATTTTGCGAGTGCCTCAAACACTGAAACACATCGCGCATTGACAATTAGTGTTGCGCTGCTGTCGTCGTTTAATATATAACTAATATTGTTCGTGCACATAGTGTATATATATATATATATATATATATATATATATATATATATATACAGTATACACACAGCAATATTAATGTGAATACTGTCGAACGGTGGTTAACTTATGTATTATTTTATATTAATCGCAGTAATTCTTCTCGTTTTTTTTTCTGCAGCACACACGCGTAACGGTACATTTGTATTGTATTTGGTAGATACTTTGGTAGGTACCTACGTACAATAAGGTTATCGTAATCATAATGCAACGGAATTATTTAACAAACAATGGTACGTCATGAATTTTAAAACATCATAATATATCGTATTTGTATTTTGTACATACGAATTATATCGTTAGTACACTGCAAGAAACGGCCGAAGTCGAAAAAAATTCGATAAATTTATAAACGAGTTTCGATCATTGAAAAAAAAAAATCTCTGCGCAGAGTATACAAACTATTTGATGTCCTACCGCGAGACAATATATTATAGAAGGTGTAATTATATCATTTACATCGTTATAATTTTTCTTCGTTCTAACTCACGGAAATCGGCATTATTACAGTCGATCAGTGGGTATATTATAATAATATCACTCTTCACTGACTGAATTTTTACAGGAAAAAAATTATACATAATAATAATATATTATTATTATTATTATTATATAGGTACGTGCAATTCTACGTAACTTACGTAACTTTATGTTCCCTCGCGTATTACCAATCGTTTTATGATGACAAGCGCACACACACTTCGCCATAATAATAAATATTGAACGTGTATGCTCGACGAATAATATTCTTTAAACGGCGTTTTATTTACATTGCTCGGTCGACCGCAATATACATTAAATCTCATAAAATATTCAATGGGTTCTCGTTTGCCCATAATATATAAATGATACATATATGTACAATATATATTATAATACGCTATTGTTGATGGGTTGTGATTTGAATGATTAGACGGATCATATAATATATATAGATGCATATTATAATATAGTGAAATATACCTATACAGATTATATAGCGGTGTGTGGCGTCTGAAATGTGTTTTTATTGCCAATTATTACAGTTAGCAGATGTACATATATCGTACATGTAAATATTATGACTACGAGGAAGGTAGTTTTTATTTTATCACGACTTTATCTAGGGAGTATTACCTTGGTGAATACGTTACAGTTTTTTTTTCTTTACCGAAATCGTTTTTAGATTATTCTCGTCGATTCTTTTTATTGTGTAATTGTGTATGCCGCTTTTTAATTATAGGTACATCATAATATGACTGTACAAGAGCACGACTTATACGATGGCAGTAAAATGAAACCGAGAAAACTTATGTCGTCCATTTGTGACCGCAGATCATAATCAACTCGATTCGTCGTGCAAATCGACAAAACTGGCAAATTGGCGGTGGTGGTGATTGACATCCCTTAACACCTTGACGCTTAATTTGTTCGATTATTTCGATATAGGCCTATGTATGAAAAAAATTCAAATGTTTAACGATTATTTAGTTACAATAGTGGACAGACGACATTTCACAGGTTTTAATGTTCATTGTAATTAAATTTAAATAACAATAAACTATTGTCACGATTAATTATTACGTGAAAATGATTAATTATGTTTAAGTAATCTTAGGTAAAACCCGTGATTTTTTTTCCAATTAAACTCTTACCTACTTGACTTTAGTAAAGTATGCTCGATATATTATATCAGATGTGTTTGTTAAATTCTAAATTTTCAATGTTGAGTAGATAATTTAAAACTGTTTATATTTTAACGTGGTCAATAGTGGAGTACGCTGAATCCCCTTTAGCCGCTCTGTATACGATATTGAAAAACAATAACATCATTGTTATATCAGCATGCGCTTAAATTCGTAATTATAATATAAATTTGACTTGTCGTCACGTACGCGTGTTATTGCATCGATAAAGCCGTAACATTACAGACGCATAGTATAATTTTCTATATATAGGAATGTCACTCACTGCTTCTGAGTATTTGTATGAATATTGTATGCTCTGCTTAATAAATTAATAACGTAGTTGTTCATCCACATATATTACTAATAATAAGACGTACTTTCTGTATAACTCGACTTCGTCCGAACTTTAATGTGATTAATCGGAAACAATGATCGAGATTATAATTCTGCCAAATCTATATATTCGAATAATTGAATGATATTGCCCAAAGATTGGGAGTTCTAAGATTTAAAAAATTAGTACCTAACCTAAATATTAACATGCAAACCACCCCAGGAATCCCGAGTATAAAAGCTTTCTTTAGCTATTAGTTTGAAGTCACAAATTTTTATTTTTATTTTACAAATTATCTATGGATACTAATTTTAACTATAGTAACTTGAATTGCGCGCGTATAGACAATAACGATTTCGAATTGACAAACGAATTGGAAATAAAGATTATGACGTTTTCGTCTGACCAATGGCTTATATAATTTATATATTGAGAAATTGATCACTTTATCGAAATTCTCAAAATGCGATTAAATTTATTGTGACGTTAAATGCGAAATATATATATATATATAATCTATGTAATAGCAAATTTTCGTTTAGAATTTATGGAATTTATATTTTTTTCGCCATTGTTGTAGGGATTTTCAGATTGACGTCGAGCAACGCAGAATTAGTGTACTCAAACCTAGCAGCCATGGTTAATTCGTCCGGCGCTTCCGGTCCACAACAACAGGCGGCCGTCCTGTTCCGGTTGGGGCAGTTAGGCCGACAGCTTCAGGCGTCCGGACAACAGCCGTTCATACTGCCCATGCCGAATCCGCCAGCGGCTCACCAGACGCCCGCCGATCTCAGCAGCAAGTCGTCGCGGAATAAATCAGAACTCTGAAATCCTTACAGGCGGCCGGCGTCTATGTAACTTCCAAAGTACATGACATTATAATAATATGTACCTGAATATACATGTGCACGCCCGCGATAGCGTCTTACAAAATATTTATATGTTTATTATTATTATTGTTGCGATATGTTATATAGATTTTTTTCACACACTTTTTCGTCTTTGATCCTTTTTGTGTATGTTAATCTTTGTGTTATTTACATCTTTATATCGCCTCTTCTAGTTGTATTTGTACTATGTGCATAAATTTTTCTTCTCGGTTTCCGGTTCGTCTACAGACGTACAGTAAAGTTGTCGCCGTGGGGCTTTAAATATCTGCCCCAAATGCATCTGGAACAGTTAAGTAAAAATAAAGTGAAGATATAATAACAATCACATTCAGAGCTCAGATTGTATAAAGATATATACACATAATACACATACCTTTTTACAGAGGATATGAAAATTGTTTTCCAAAAGAACCCTCTTAAGCATGATTTAGTTTTTATAACGAAATCCACGTTTTTTTTTTTTTAATCATAACGACCTTTCCTGGTCAGCGTAAGCACAGTTTTAAGTGGACGATTTACAGCATTCTATACATTAATCATTTATGTATACCTTTAGTATTTTATTTTATGTTTTTATTTGATTTTAAATTTAACAACACATAATAATAATATAAAAAAATGTCTTCGATCAAAATTCGTACGATAACATTTTTTATATACACAAATTAATTAAAAAAATAAAAATTATACAACGTTTTATAAAATATACAATATTTCAAGATTATAAATACCAAACAACAGCATTATTATGTACAGTTGTACACTGAATAAACACTATGAAAACTGCATGTAATTGTGTATGTGCGTTAAATTTAAAGTTGTCGTTCAGAATTGATCGTTCTTTCCAGTTGTTTCTTGACCCCTGATATGACGTCATTTCTCGCGATAAAATTTACCAATAATTTTTCACGTATGTATAGGTGATAATATTATTCGTGATATTATTCTAAAACAATCTTTTTTTCAAATTTTAGTTTTGCTTATTAAGATAAATCATACAATTTATTTAAATTAATTTATACGGATTACATATTATGTATTTAAAACTTCTTTTGATCCATTTCAATTTTATTTGTAATTTTCTATACAATATATACCTAGTTTAGCAATTCTAAAATTATTTTGTAAAATATTTCCACCATTTCTATGTTTTAAAACGAAATTACCGTAATTTCAGTACAATTAAATATCAATAATAAAAACCAAAATATTTTTTTAAATTTATCATTATAATTTCGTTAGATGTGCATTGCAAATAGACTATAATACTATAATTTACTTAAATCATGATCAATTATAAACAACGAAACAGTAACAGCATAACGTAATTCCTGGAGTTAAATTGGATCAATTTTACCTTATAAAAAATTCTACGTCTTAACATCAATCCAGTGTCTGACTAAAATTACGTAGTTATCTATATATTATAAATCTATATTGATTTTTAACCACTTGGAAAAAAATATAATATTCCATACTTAAACTGACACTTATAAGTTGTTCCTTTTTATCTACCTCTTCCACCAGCCTTTATTCGTTAAATTTTTTAATTATAAAAACTATATCAATGATTTATTAATTATAATATTATTATTATTTTTTTTTAACTTTCACAAAATCTCAATTGACCAAAGATATATATATTTTAAGTATTATAATATAATTATTATGTAAAACGTATATTTAAAGTAAAAATTTTCAATTGTTATAAAATGCTTTAGTATGTTACATACACTGTAAATATTGTTATTAATAATTATTAACCAAAATTTTAATAAAAATAACATCAAGTCGATTGTATAATACTTATGTATATTATAATTTACCATCATTTGAAAAAAAAAATCTGTATAATTTAAATTGACTTAAACTAATATTATTTCGAGTTTATTTTTCTTACAATAGATTTGTCCACCGACTGATTATTTTTGTATCTAATTAACAATAATTTTAACGATTTGAACCTGTATTAATAATATTGACTTTATTTTTTATTTAATGTTTTTATGACGCTACAATTTAGTGCATTTGTTCGATTTATTAAACACGCACTAAAATTCATCATTTGTTTTATAACTATCACAAGAACAAGTACTGAATTACCTAATTATTAATGTTCAGAAACATGCATGATATGTGAATCAATTTGTTAACCTTATTACACAAACAATTAAGAGGGAAAAATTTGTTTTTAAAATTTCCATAGACTTATGGTATAAAAAACAGAAAAATATCATAACTATTGCAGTTTTGCAATGCCGCATATTCATTTATATAGTGATTACAAAATAGAAAAAAAATGTAAATACATATTTACAAAATAATATTAATACATTACTGACATTTCAATATTTCATACATATTCATTTACTAAAGCGCATGTTTTATTTATCACACAATTTATCAAATGACATTTAAGTAAAAAATAGCCTATCCAGAACCTATTTTATTACCTATTTCGATAATTATATACTTATAGTTATAATAATATAATACTATAGATATTGGTTTTTAGGAGAATTGTAAAACTTACAGTGTCGCCAAAAAATATGTGGATTAGCTGCTTTAAAAGTTGCATCTGAAAAATGTAAAAGTGTGATTTTTATTTCACTTGTAACTCACATTAAAATTTAAAAATAATTAAAAAGAAATGAAAATAAATTTACACTTACATTTAATATTTTATCATTCTTGAATAAAAACGAATAGACTTATAAATAATTGTATATCTACAAAACACTGTTAAAGTATTACATTTGGCTGACATTTTTTTAAATTTAAAAAAAATTAATATTATTAATAAAATTATATCATTATACATTGGTATACCTATTTTTTTTATCAATAAAATCTTATTTTACAAGAATTTTCGTTATTTTTTTATTATCGCATTTATTTTTTCTGCCTCTACTTGCAGAGGACTAAGTTGTAAATGTATAAGTTAAATATTATTGTTTTAAGAATAATTATTAGTTTCAAGTTTTTCATATTATATATCTATTTGACCGCTAAATATATTTCGTCCTATAATTTTGATCTTTATAAAAACAAACCGTATCTGGAGACCCGCAATAACTGCCATAGAGACTTTGGGTGTCTATAATCATTTACCCAAATATGTATCAAATACTATAAATTCTATCCAATACTATTCCGACATCCATCGCTACGGCTGATCGTAATTTTTTGACGTTCATAAGATTCAAAACCTATTTAAGAAATTCGACTTCAGAATCTACTCTAGTGAGATTTACACTTTTATCGATTAATCGAAACATTGACGCAGATGATAAAATGTTAATAAACAAATTTTCCAACAGTGACAAAGAGATAAATTCAAATTTAATATTATTTGTCTCATTGTTATAATGCATCTAACAAAAACAGTTAAAATATAATATAATAAAAAATAATTTAAAAAAACATTCATAATTCTTGTATTTAATAGTTTGAGAAGTGGAAAATTTTGCTTGAAGAAAATATCTCTTTCCTCCCCTCAACACTCACAAAAAACATCTAAATACGTATTAAACGCACGGTTAAGTCTCAAATGAAAAATTATATAGTTCAACAATTATTACTACTGATGGAATTTACATGTTTTTCAGGTAATACGTTTTAAAATATATTAGTATACTTAAATAATTTAGACAAACAATCATAATATACTACCTATAATAACAACAAAAACACCGAGTATTGCAATATTAAAGCTTACTTCTTCTATATATATATTGACCGAACGCAGTAATTATTATAATATCGTTATTACCGTTACCAATATCTTGACAGATTATAATAATAAATCACCGTAAGTCGTAACACAAAATCAACGATACCACACAAATTTTTGTGCGACCGTATTATTATACATTTTTTATACGCGTAGAGTACACGCGATATTATAACCTGCAACAATCTAGTCTACTAATATTATTCTGTGGATTATAGCCTATAGGTAACGTATCTAAATAATAATTTATATATAAACAGATAAATTTGCATAGCTCATACATTTTACTGTCACGTATACCTACGTAATCGGAGACATGCCTTAATTTTTTGAAACCAGAACGATGTCAAGAATATTAACAGTCGGACAGCGAGTCAGAGACTAATAATAATATTGTAGCGTCCAATTGCTGCAGTTGACAGTCGTTGTAGTGACCTGAACTGCAAAAAGGCGTTTGGCGTATAAAAAAAAATTATGGATTCAAACGCCATTCGTAAATGCAAATCGTCGAACTATTGTATTAATTTTTTGACAAAAGGCTTTTAAACAATATTTCAATGTTGTGTGTATCACATTGTACATATGCATAAACTTTATTATTCGACGAAGCGCATACACTTAAACATATTATTAAGCATACATGAATATATATATATATCATATAATAGAAACATTAAAACGAATATTATTACAATATAATCGATAGACCTTCTAACATAATAATAAAATAACAACAATGAAGATAATAAATCGTTAATTAACTAATGTAGGTATAAATGTAATACAAATTACAATTGCATATTATGGTATTGATTTGGCAAATTTGACTAGGCTGTGATAGAAAAAGTTGGTAGACACGCAAGGATAAACCCTGTGAAACACTTTACTATATTCATAGTTTATCGTTAAAATCTACAGAGGAGGGGTGATTTTTATTCCACTTGATACGTGTTTGGAGTCACTGCGATGAAAATAACACGATGGTAAGTTACTACAATCATTTAATACTTAATAGTAGTGGTAAAGAATACACGAAAACATTATTTTTGTATTTTTGTACAAAACTGTAAACTGATAAATGTTAGCTAAGTGTTTGTTTTATTCTCAAAATTACACTTTTGAGGGAACTCACTTAAAAACTCTTTTTTCCTAACTTTTAAATAATCTAAATCTAAAAACATATTTATGTATACTGTGAATAAATTTACATGCGTATGTGTCTGGATTGTCTGGAAAATAACAAACATATGAATCGTGCTTGGGAATTATAATCATTATATACTTGACGCAATATCTAATGGAAAGTGTAAAAGGAAGCATATTTTATTAATTGCTGTAATTGTATTTGTACAGTTCACTGTATTCTTATAATAATATACAAAACGGAACCATTAAAAGTGTGTGAAAATTAAATAGGTAAACGAGGCTAAAATATACAATATCAGAATTAACAATTAATAATTATTATAAATATATATGTAAACAGAACAACAGTATCGTTTTTGTCTAATACACGATACAACAGTAAAATATTATGGACATATTTTATGGTATATAAATAATATTAAATAGGCGTAATAATTATTATTTTTTTAAGAATCGTCGCCCACGTCGTCCTTATCCTCCACCAACGCTTCGTCGACGTTCATCTTATTAGCGCTGTTGTATCGTGGCCGCATCAGCGTCTTGGCCGACTCTATCCTCTGGCTTAAGATCTGTAAGAAATACAGTAAAATTTCATTTTATGCAAAATTTATCATGAATTAAATTGATCAACCCGTACGTAAACGAAATTTCATCGTTTAAAAGTCTTAAAAATCGAATACATGTGGGGCAATATAATAGTGTTGTGCAGTGTTAAAACATACACTCCATACAAGCGTAATATATTATTATGTTTGTATAGTTATGTCTGATTTTGAAACCAATCGTGTTTATTTAAAAATTCTCTTTAATCGGTAGTTACGCCATATGGCATATATATATATATATATATATATATGTTATAAGATATTATTTGCAACCACATTGATAGGGTTGACGTATTATATAAATTATAAATATATTAAACGTACGAGTATACATAGTTAGATTTCGATATGTAATTATAATTTAATTCATAACTCGTACCATTGACTGATGAAATTGCGTCACCCGAAATACCCATACGCACTTATGTCTTATTATATCGCGTATTCCGCGCATGTCAACTAATTATTATCATTATGATTACAGTTAAAAGCTTTTGAAATGAAAATATGAATTCGTTAACTGTGAACGCATCATGCCCATTATTACTAATATCACATTAGAATATTATTATTGCGTTATTGTCGTAATAATTTAATATAATAATGTTATGTTGGTTGTTTGTTATATGGTAATAATTGTGTATACACAAGGCTGTAATGATCGATAAAATAGTGTTTTAAATAATTTTATAAAATACTAAGACCGCGTTATGTCTTAATTTTTTAATTCCAAACGAAATTTCCTGAAGACTTGGATACCATAAAAATACAGCACAACATATTTTTTAATTAGGAAATAACTCAAAATATATATTTGCTATTTTAAATTTTCTGGATAATTTCCCCAAGCGTAAAATAACGTTAAAATCATATAAAACATAGTTTTTTTTTTTTTTTAATCTAATTTTTTTTTTGAATCTGATAAATATATACTCGTATAACGAAGTATCTATAGAAGAGTAGTGGTACTCCGTAACATTTTAAATACTAAATAAATCATTCAAACTTAAAATTCTTTCAAATTATAATCAATTAATTACTAGTTCCAAATTCAATTTTTATAAATTTAAATTCTCAGAAAATCGGATTACCGTTTTATACATTAAATAGCCAGTTTAAACAGTTTAATGATGATAAGTAATATTTTAAGCGGGAACCGATTCGTAGACTTCATTTGATCCAGGAATTAAATTCTAAATCGCCCGTTTGTTATATAAAATGCAATATACTCTACAGTAACTACATTAAATTGATAATAAATATTATACACATGTTGTAAGGCACAACAAATTATTGTTATATAATATCTTTTGTTATTTTTTATTGGTAATATTTTATTTGCTCAATACAGGTCCTAATGCATTTTACAAGAACATAAAATATTTAGTCCGTAAAATTAACAGCCTTAACAAAAAAACTACAACCCCTTCCCTACAAAAATTTCTCACTCACTAGAATGTGGTGCTTTTTATTATTCGTTTTATTATTTATATGTCTCTCTATAATTATGTAATATGAAAAACGAGTGAATAAATAATAACGTGGCAACCGATTCTGGTTTCGAATTAATCGCAGCGAAAACTGTCTTTTTCCAACCACATATGGAAAATAAACGCATAATGTAGACCATTAAGTACATAATTTAATAAACTAATAATACCACCAACAATAATAATAATTAATTAGAAATATAAAAATTATTATTATTTTTATTTGAATATTATATTATAATCGTATGGGTGTCACCTGCTGTCGTCTATTTTCGGCGTCCGCTAGTTTCTCCAATAGCATTTCGTGAGTTAACGGTGGTGATTGTTGTCCCTCCAACATTCTCAGTCTCTTTGGCGGATGTTTTTTCACGACGCTTTCTTCTTCTTCGGTCAACGGAACGCTAAATGCTATAGCTGTATACACACATACACAAACACACGCATAAGTAGATTTAATGATTAAAAGTATATTAATAGGTAAGCAATATGGAAACGGACAAGTCCACTAAAATATACTATAACAATAATATCTCTGTTATTAATAATAATTAAAATATTTTAGGAATTGTTTTCGACAGCTATAGGTAATTAATGGGTAATTGATCCCATGAAAAATTTATACGAAAATGGTATTATTGTTATGTAAGTATATAACCATTGAACTACCAGCTGGTACTTTTAATAAATAAATAAAATTAAAGTGTTTATTCTACAATCGTGATGTGCGTATAACAAGGTCTGTTGCGAAGTCGATATAAATAAATAAGCATACTAGAAAATGATATTTTCAAGTGGATGTCAGCACATTATTTGTTTTCTCTTTCTGACCCAAGTGCAACGTAGCAAATTAGCATTAAGCAGAACAGATCTAACAGGTTTTAATTTTCTGAATTAAGAACAAATTGACCTGTTACTAAAACTAAAATGCAAGAATATTATTTAGGATATTTCTTAGGCTTTTATTAATATTTTAATTTCAAAACGAGTTATGATTGTTATAAAATTGTTATATTTACATAGTTATAACTCAATTTAAAAATTAAAAATCAGTACAAAAATAGCGTGTTAGAATCTTCGCGAAAGAAGCGAAATAAATTTATTATTTAAGAGTTTAAGACTATATCGTGTACATATAGAGTAGAGCAGATGTTAGAAATATTTATATTTTACAGTTATGTAAATAAATCAATAGTGAAAAATATCTAAACTTTAAACACGGACGATGGCGATAATTTATTATATTAAAATAAGCGATATCAAATGTGATGCACGAAAACAGTAATAAAATGTTCAGTACGATGTCTCTACATACACTATAAATAATGCTATTTAATATCATTCTTTGACGAATATAAAATGTAATTCTAACGTGATGGTATTTCCAATCTCATTTTGCTGAATTCCTCGTTCGGCATAGGCATTGGCATTGTCGAACCACCGCACCCCATTATAGTAAATATTTACGTTTATTCGTGTGCTTGTTTATCGAGAAAAACGGTGTTTAATAAAATGTTCTGTTTCGATATCCGTCAAGATATTATCCAACGACAGACCGTATGATATTATGTGGCCGTAGTAAAAAGAATAACAAAAAAAAAATAATAAATAAAAATATATTGCGCGATTAAACGTTGACGACGATTTTAAGCATATATAATCGAGTTTGGTGCTTTTCACGCGTTATACTAACTGCTGGCGGGCCCAAGTGTTCGAATATAAAGCTTACGAGCACGTGGTGTCGTGAAGGGAAGTCGGGACAGGCGCGGAGCCGCCAATACCCTTTGCTCAAAGGTTACGGCCAAAAACCGCGCAAACGCCCTCGGCTACGGTCATGTCATTTTCGTTTTTTTATTCGCCCACTATTTGTTTCATTCTCTATATAGCGAACGAGAACGTATGTCGACAACCCCCATCACAAGGACACATGACTGCGAGAGAACAATCGAATCTAGGTAAATTGAACTCTAAATCGTTAGGTTAATTTTGTTAACCGATAAATTCAATCCTAATTGATTGGTCGGCTAAACTGAGTCACAAATAATATCAATACCATACCTATTACATTTAAATTAAATTATTAATAATGGGAAATCCGTATAATGTGACCGCGTGTCAATAATGATGTTTGGTTGGTGTTCGTTGTCGTGAACTGTTTTATCTTGTGCGATTTAAGTAATGAGTAATGACAAACAAACGTAATTAACTAATTTTTTTAGCGATGGACTTTAAGTATAAATTACACTATTATTTAAAACTAAATTATTGAGATTATTTAATGTTTTATATTTTGAACAGAGCGATTATTTTACAATGATGTGTGTTTGTGGGTGTTTTCTGGTAGCATGTTGGATCTATAGTTAGTACTTGTGAAGTCAAAACTAGAAATGCTCAGCGTTTCTCATGAAATAGTTTTAAAGGTTCGTCAATAGTGTGTGGGGAGATGATTTTTTTTTCATTCGAATCTGGATCATTTTATTGTTTTGAAATAGACCTACAATAACCGATTTTTAAAATACCACTTAGAACTTCATCGGGGATGTTTAAAGGAGTAATAATATTATTAAGAATCGATACTACTGCAACTCTTTCACATACAGTACATTGAGTATGCACTTTATACAGTATACACACTCAATATACCTAATAATTATATACATTTATATTAAATGCAGAAATGCGCGATTATATGTGCAGATAGCTGTCATTCAATGTATGCAATATGTCAGTATACGCATTTAAACTTATTATTATAAATTATCTTAGCTAAGCAAGGACAGTGGTGAATCAAGTGTAGAGGCTTGAGGGAAGACTTTTCTTTTTTTTTTTTTAAGTACTGCTTACTGAAAATAATCCTAGTTAAAAAATTATAGGCACATAACATATAATGTACAGTAGGAATAGTTTATACTACACATGACTCGTGATATTAAAAACAAAACCAACAACTTTACATAGCAGGGTGTACCACTTTTACTCGACAATGTACTAAAAGCCGAATACTTTAATAACATCGACAACTCCGCATATCCTATATCATACATTCATACGTATATTTTTTTTAATTTATCACAATTAACAATTAATATAATGAAAAGCCATTATATTGAGATGTATTAAACTATATGGTCATTATAATAATGAATTGTCGATGGTCTGGGAGGAGCGGATAAGGGGCCCCTGAACCTCCCTTCCCACAGAAAACATACCACTGACCTGTATACGTTAACGCGGTTCGGATGTCTTAAGGGTTTTTTTTGGCAAACGTAACGTGTCTTGCGTGCATGACCATCACCATTGTCATTGTCGTCATTATTTTACACGTACGACAGCACACTGTCATGACTTCGGGTTTGATCTCGTGTGGTCCATACGGCAATGTCACAACTACTTACAAACAATGTGTATATATAAATATATGTGCGCGTATTATAGGCAAGTGCACGCGTTCTAGCCGCCGAAGGAGAGACGCACGATTTGCATCATAAGACCGCGCTGGTGTATAGCCGTATAGGTGTACACGAATTACATATATATTTCATATATTATGTTAAAACAAAATCCTTTTTTCGCTATTAATCTCTCGCTTTCTTCTCACGCGTGACGTAGGTACACACGCACACACGACTATGGCCGTCTGTGTCCTGTACGCCACGTATGCTTGTAGTGATATTATTTATAAACCTATATATATATAACTGTATTTTGTAAGACACGTATATGTACATATCATAGATGTAAAACGGCACTTTTGACACGGCGACGTTTTTGTTCGTACTGCGATGTATACCAACTCACAAGTTATATAAGTACATAATAACACACTTATATGTAATATATAAGTATACAAATAGTTTTCCCAGCTCCTCAGTGGCTAATCGTTTGTACGTGTATAACCCGTATACGTTGCATAATACCTAGACACATAATATATCGTGCACCCTCTTGAAAGATACCCATCGAAAATCGAAAAAAATTGTTTTTTGTGTTCTTTATCATGCTGGGATCGCACACAGTAAAATAGTACCTAAATAAACACCCAACTCTCCCATCACAGACGAAACTATCTAAATTATTTTTAAAAACATAAACACTGTTTTGTTTTATTTTTTGTTATGTCTTTGTGGATTCGACTTTGTGTTCTATTACGAATTCTGTATAATTTCTATGTATAATATAATATGTTATAAGCACAAGTAAATTGAAACAAGTTAAATAACTGATATTAATATTGTATACGTAAGTACCTACGTAGATAATATTATGTACTAGTATAAATTATATTAATTTTATTTGTGCCATATGAAAATAATATTGCGAATTGATTGATTCTTTGATAGATAATAATAATTAGTAAATCATACACACAAATTTGCATTTTTAACCGCTTAAATATAATCATTATTATAATGTCAAACATTCAAATGAATTTCAGACAGTTTAAAAAATGAACATTGACATGGAGTATAAAATAAAATACAATGAACCCGAAACTTTTAAAAGTTTTCATCCCTGCACACACCCCACTTTCCCCAATTAGGACGAGCTTACAATATATTTCGCCGAGAAACCTGAGTTTCTGATTGCAATGAGGACGAACTAGACGAAGACACCGTGAATTATATCATAGTCGCACTGTTGCAGGCTCGCGACAAAAATATAATTTATTCGACAACCGTATCGACCACGTCGATTGGTTTTCAGTTGGTATAGGGATACGAGTATTGTTTTATAACGAACTGCAATCTATTGTTGTATATATAGACACCAGTTAAATCGAATGGTATATACATTTGAAATTTTTTTTTGATTTTAATTATTATTCCAGCAGTAATTTATTAAGAATATAATATTAAAACATTGTAATGGGCCTCGCATGAAACTGAAGGTGTATTACCAATAATAATAATAGTATTAATTAAAACGCATATACGAAATTTTAAAACAATTATGACGCACGCACGTGAACACAAACCATTTATTATGTTATATTGACATATGATATTAGCAAGAAACTGTTTAAATCCTATTAATACGCTATACATAATGTAATAAATGCATGATACATCTAATCTTTATTTAGTCTACAACACCATATAATTATCCATCGATTGAAAAAAGTAATCGTTTTTTTTTCGATAACAACAATAATCGTTAATATTATATGTATATGTATATATAAATGATACTTACATATTTCCATTTCCGTATGATTCTCTATATGCTAATATGCCCAATAGTCATAAAACCACGTCGTATGCAATATTATTGAACGAATTAATCTATAAATTATAATCACACTGCTGCGTTTTATCAAAAATATTGCTTTAGTGAGTGTATAAAGAATTTGTATTTACGTAATTTGTATAGGTACATGAATTATATTCCATTAACTAGTAATATAAATTTTGGGCGAGGAAGGAAAGTTGGGTTATAATATGTACTTATGTATTTGCGATTTTGAGATTAAAAATAATTATAAAGTGTGGCGCGTATAAGAGGAACCTGGATTATATATCATTATTATACTATATACTATATAGTGCAACGCATCTGCTATAGCTGTAGTTGTGTGGGCGATCTATATATAAAAAAGATATTCGTAATCGCCGTAAGCCGTAGACACTAAAAACCTTAGGATGATATCAAGAGTATTGCAGCAGTTTCGGCGCTTTTGAAGAAATACCGCGCATATTGTTCTAGAATCTAGTTAATATGACTGTATTATAATACGTAATGGACAACTTCCGGTCGAAAACCATACACCAGTCTACGGCAAATATCGAAAGTAGTCAAAGTACGTTAAATATCATAAATCATAATGTATTATTGATCGACGGCTGTTCAAAAATCGCATTATTTAAAGGAATCGCGAGTATCGACATTTTTTCTCTCCATCTTTCACGGGTAATTCAACATATCAGTAAAAACCACCTATTTTGCGTCATTTTCCAACACAGTTGATGTAGGAAAACTATAAATATTATAAAAACAGATTTTAATTCATACTGAAGTATACCTGAGATTTTAATTGAGATCAATCACAATCAGGCCACTTATTTCGATTTAATTTTAGATATGTTTGAATAGTAGTAGGTATACATTTTAAATATTTTAAAATTTTCAAACAAAAGTTTTTAGAAATTAGGGAGTGAGCTTTAAAAGAATGACCTGATTGACTTAACATACAATTCATACTGGATTCAAATTTGTTTTTATATTATTTATCGATTAACTACTTCGATGAGAAGTTTTTATTTTTTACTATGTTACACGTGTGTAAGGCAGATAATGAATATCGGTATTCAGTAAAATGATTCTCTTGAAAATAAAATGAATACTACTCGCAATAGCCTACAACAAACCACAACATATATCGATACTTGTGACGATATGAAATTGGCCTATTGTGCGTTTTATAGGAGCTTCAAGGTTTTATACTTTAAAGTCTTATTATATAACTTTATAGTATAAAAAAATACAATTTAAAACCAATGTTTAAATTATTAGTTCCGGATTAAAACGACCGTAATCCACTAGGGTTAATATAAACTTACATACTGATAAGAATGAAAATACTCATTCATATAATAATAATAATACAGTAATTATATTGAAACCCTTGGAAAAGCATAATTTTTAAATATAAGTACTCTAAAAATGACTTCTAAAATTTATATAGCTTCAATTAAATATAAAATAAATCACTACAGGTTCATACATGTGTGTACCAGTACGAAAAGTTAGTTGAACGATATGCGTGCATACTGCAGCAAATCAATATATCATTATAATATTATTTTGACGAACACTTACAGTTATAAGTAGCTTTTACTATTATTTTTCTTACCACGCCACGCCACCGCCGATCCGTCCGCCACTAAAACTTTTTCCGAGACATGTGAATGTGGTGTGTGTCATAAATAATAATAGGTGCCGGGTAACACCATTGTATAATATTAAAATATTATATTATACGTGTGTGTGTGTCTGCGAACTGTACGCTATAAAGCCGTTCTTAAAGTATCCTTTTAACATTACAGGTCATTAAACTATGCAAGTAGTTGTACGCATCTAAGTGTAAAATTATTAAGTAAGCACTAGTCTTACACTAAATTTTGATAATTTTTTTTGATTTAAAAGTAAATTGTTTTATTTTTTACACAAATTTTGCACTGTATACAATAATATATGGAATAACTTTTATTTTTTATTTCCGATCATTCCTTTGTCTATTGCAGCGGCTGTTCCGTAGGCACATCACGCACTCCATCCGATGAAATCTATAAAAAAAAATTTATAAAATTTATGAGACACACAAGCTTAAATGTCACTAACATCTTCCCTAGTAGTTCCCGTGATATCTATACATAATTATGTATAACAATGCGTTCAGTATAGGCCATATATACTACACACTAAATAATTTATTATGTCAAATGTCAACAGAACGTCACGATCACATCGTGAAACATATTGTTTTAAAATCAGTAAACGAAATTAAAAATTTGATTTTACTTACAACAAAAATGAATATTTTAATACCCACTTAAAATTGCGTGCACGTGTAATTGTTTTCAAAAGACTTTTATACCTAATCAGTAACCATTTATATAACTGAAATGAGTTAATCATTAAAAAATGCATTTATTATCAACATTCTCGATAAATGTACTTATTACCTACAAAGTTACACACAATTCATAAAATAAAAATTCCACAAGTTATGTACGTTTTGATTAAAATATCTGTAGGGTAAAATATGCAAGCAATTATAAAAACATATTATATAATATATAATAAACAGATACTGTATGATAGTAAATAGTAAATACCTACAACTAACGCATGTACAATGACTGTTTGAAATTTTGAAATAAGAGGTATTAAGAAATAATTAGCGCGTTGCCGCCTACAATGACACGCATATTTTCTTGTGTTATTATTTCAGTGGAATGGTCTAATTAATCACGAATAAAATCCCGTTAATGGCCTTTGACGGAA
Source organism: Melanaphis sacchari (assembly GCF_002803265.2). NCBI lineage: Eukaryota > Metazoa > Arthropoda > Insecta > Hemiptera > Aphididae > Melanaphis > Melanaphis sacchari. The sequence continues at coordinate 2,471,178 of NW_020271232.1, read as the reverse complement.
GAAAAAAAATCGACTCATCGTATAAAATATTATACGACAAAGGTATGACATATGTTATTATTATAACAATCGTTATAACTTATAATGCATTAAATATATTTGCTTGACCATTGCCACACGTGTTTATTTAAACTAGTGTACTAATTTATACGAAAAATTCAATAACTTTGTAACGTAGGATTATAGTAATTTCACTTAGCTGCTGCATTAACGTGATTTCGCGATTTTTCAACTAAATGCAAATAATAATAATTAAATAATAAATATAATAATATTATATTCAATTAGATAATCTAACCGAAACAGATTGATTATCTCGCAATAGTAGATACACACGCTTTTATGTAAATAGATATCTACGCAAATACTAAAAAAATTAATAGTTTTAAGCACCAAAGACATAGAAAAAGTGTAGATTCGTTAATCTACCTAATACAAATAATTTTGAACTATATTATACTCAATTATCACGTTATACCCTAATAAAAGAATTATGTGATTTAAAACTGTTGCGTCAGTCGGTAATATATGCATTGTTCATTCCTATGATTATTTGCATTATTTAGATTAATTTTCAAAAGCAAATTTTTGTATATAATATAATGCCAACTTTTAACGCAAAAGTGTAGCTTACGTATATCGAACAGTAGCTGTTTAATGCATAAAAATATACCACTCCATAGATTAATACAAATCACTAATAGTATAATATAATATAAATTATTATTATACATATAATAAATTATAAATAAACTATATAGATAATATGCTTACAGTAAATCGAGCAGCGGAACGACCGTGTTCGACACTTTTCTTCAGCAGTGCAATGTACTCATTAGATTGATTGGGAATTTTACTCAGCAGAAGTCTATATTGAACGCGATGACCAAATGATTCACCTAACGCCGGAAAAACATCTGCGCCATTTTCGGTGACCGCGGTCGTCAAATCGTTAGTTAGTACCACCTGTAATTTTATACAAAATGTGACTCCAATACATAGGTACACAGCTATTAGTTAATGAGATATACCAATGCATATTATGTAAAAAAAAAAGTTAATATCAAGCAAATAAGGTTGTTAGATTAGCAATGTTACATTTTTACTGCAACATAAATTCTTTATTTTAAAAACTACCTTTAATTTGAATTTTACCTGTTTATAATTTTTTTATTGTAAAATTTGAAATTCCAAATGTTTTATACAAATTGAAAGTTCATGATAATAAGTTATAATTTGATAATGTTTAAATTGGAATTTTAAAATCCAAAGTATAGTTAGTGACTGACAACAAAAACGCATATTAGGTGTAAATATAAATGCAATACAAAACATTATAATAATTGCATATTTACATATTGTATCTTCAAATTCTCAAAAAGAAATATTTAAAAAAAAAAAAAAATAACAAAAAATGTTATGCTTTTTAAAATGATCATTGACTGTCAAAATAATTACCTTTCTGTAACTAGGCCAAATATATAAATAAAAGTTCAATTAGACGTGAAATAATCATTTTTTTTTTTTTTTTTTTTATTATCAAATAAATACTTTATCCGAGTCTCTATTAAATGGATGTTATACTTTTTATACATTAAGGTACCACCAAAATACAGTTACAAAAAATAGACAAACGAATACTAAACCTCACATAATTAACATGTATTAAGTTTTAAATGCGTTCTTCGCGTGTGTTCTTTTTTGTTTAAGTCAATCAAATTGCTTTATTTTTCATTAATTGTTCGATATTTATTCAAATATACAGTGCGTGGATTACTTATTATTTTTTACAACAAAACTATCTGATAATTATTACGGTCCGAGTTGAACTAAATTCGTAAATGTAATACAACGGACGTAGGCCGGGCCGCGACCATTTTATAGTAATATGATATATACACCAGTATTGCAATCTCGACCTGACCATTTACTTTGTACAGTACTATATACAGTGCATTAAATAAAACTGTTCGATTAAGTTACACATTAGTCTGCGAAAACAATTGACCCTGATACATGCTGACTATATTACATATCGTAAATTCGTAATGATAACCTTCAAAAATTTTTTAGCAAGCACACCTTAAAATGCGCAGGCCTAGTTTAACCGATAATGCGATAGTCTATACGTCATAATATGCTTTATCGTTCTTTTATTTATTTTCGTACATACATATACCCAATAGAAAGTCTATTGTGTGGCAAAAAACTAACTATACAGCATACGTACAGTGTATATGTATGGTCATAAAACACGGTTATAAACGCGTTCTGATTAAAAACGAAATAACGATTATTTTATATGCCTAATTATGTACGATTGTCACTTACAGCCAGATCGTGTTCGCAAGCGATAGTTTGCAATAGATCGAGAGCGCTGTGGACTAACGTATTCTTTCTCAGCGAATTTTCCACCTGGTACAGCGGCATGACGAAACTGTCCACCACGATTAATTTCACCTGTAATAATAACCGTTAGAGAGATAATAATAAACGTCAATGAACGCGTTATTACGATAACAATCGTATATTGTATACAAAAAAAAAAAAATTATCGATTATTATAATAATATAATATATTGTATTATATAATTTATAATGCATTATAATACTAATATGCCTTGTGTATATACGTTTGGATGACGTTCGAGAGTCGTATACAAAGCGTACAGCTGGTTTAGGTCATTCATTTGAACCCTGTGTATTTTACTCAGCATGCTAGCGGTGGTCAGACTCTTTAGCAACTCGCTATTGGCTGCTCCTTTGAAATCAATGGGTTCCGATAATACTTTAGACACATGGCCGAGGAAAGCGTCGATCATTTCTGAAAACGAACATAACGAGCCACTTGATATCATCATCGTCATGTTTATATACTAATAACGCTGTAACGACAAAAATGTGCTGCAGTGAAATTACAACAATAAAATGTACACAAATCGCCAAATGTAATATTTATGCGTTATATATAAAAACAATTATGATAATACTATAGCGCTGGGATATAAAATTTGAATAATTTTATTAGATCAAAAAATAATAAAATAATTTAAAATTACATGAGATGAGTAAATAAATCTTGACTAAAATACATAATAAATTATGATGTTGTTATTGTTCTTTATATTTACATATTAAATGGGTATATAACATATTTTTGTTTTACATTCAAATACTAAGTAGACACGCCTACCTGTTAACCGGAGTTCGGAAAAATTTGAATTGGTATCGACATAAATTGCTTCGGCTTGTAGTCCTTCAAAACATACTGGTATTTGAACGGATACGCAGAGTTGCATGCTGAAAAGTTATTGGAGAAATATAGTTTAAGATTATATTTAGTGACATAAAATAGAAATATTATAAACGTTTACCTTAACTGACTTTTACCCGAGCCTGGAGCTCCAGACAATTCTGTTATCTGTCCAACTTGAACACCGCCACTTAAAAGTTCGTCAATAGACTTACAAAATGTAGCAATACTATCACGTCCAATATCCTGCAGTAACAGAAGATGAAATATGTACAAAATGTATGAGTTTTTTCCGTCATAACTATAATAAACAACTTTTTCGACATTTATGTACGTTAGCCTTATAATGATAAAAATAAATATTATATGTAATTATTATAATCCTACGAGCATACATCAAAGTCACAGCAAATTAGCCTAATCATTAGGATTAAGATTTAGATGTAATAAAAAATGGTCAAATATGCATTTGGCTTATTAAAAATATACAAAAATAAAAGAAAAAAATATATGACTTTTGGTACAAACACTTGATCACAAATACTAAATAATAATGCTTTTTTCGGTCTTAAAAACTGTATAAAAAAATGCTTCAACATATACAGTCTAAGATTTGGATTCATAAACAATATGCAACACAACACACAAAATACTTTGGCGATTATGTCATAAGTCAAAATACATACTAATTTTACTGTAGGTAATGTAGTTGTAGAATAATCTTAAATATTAAATCTAATCTTCTATTAGAGTTGTATGAGTAAAGTATAATGATGAAAATAAGATAAAAATTAAATCATAAACTCTACTATAGAATCCATAGTAAATTAAACACTAAGATATTTTTTGGCTAAATATAATATTTTATTTTCTTCTCTTGCCATCCATTACTGCTTAAAACATAAACATACCACAAAACATGAATACATATTTATACTTTTATAGTTTTAATATAAAATAATATATATTTTACTTAAATTATGCTAAATAAAATAACCAATGTGGTAATAATCAATGTGTTGTGATTTTTGGACATTATAAACAAAAACAGTAATCAGAAATAGCAGTAAAAAAAAACATATCAATGTGTAAAAATCCTAGCCACATTATTCTTCTACTTAAAAACAATAAACATATATTTTACTGTATTATATACTAAGTTAGATTAACTTATGATGCGATGATAAAGTGGTTCTATTTACAAAGGTTAATAGATATTGAATATATTGTTGTACATGAGTTTCTTATTCTATGAAGTAATTTATTGTTTCCATTTATGTTTCATCTTTTTGAGTAATATTATACGTTACTATTTCATTAAAGAGTGATTTTACTTTTTACAGATTTCAAAATTTTAAAAATAAATAAATTATTTCAGAGAATTTTAAGTATTTTCAAATCAGCAAAAAATTTAAGCTATATTTATATATATATATATATATTATTGGTGCAATGGTATGTACTCCATATTATACATTAAATATGTACGAGTAACGAGTTAACAAACCTTTAATTTTCCTATACTTTTATGAAAAATATTGTTATTTTTATATTTTTATGAATTTAAAGTATATGATTTAAGTGTATTTTAGGATATTAAATACATTTTATAGGGTTTTATAATTGGTTTTAATTATATGTTATCAAATAAATCATGAATTCCACTTACTAATTCTGCAGCAGTCTTGTATTTGGGAGTTTTTAACATATCACGAATTTCAGATTCTGATTCCATATGTTTTCGTAAGAGTTTTGATTTCTTTTCAGGATCGTCTAAAATATATCATGCTACAATCTTATTACATAATATAGAAACTGTACACAATCAAATCAAATTGACTTATAATAATCGTATTAACAATTGTTTTCTCAATCAGACATGTATAAAAATTACAATAAAAGAAAAAAAGAAAAATTACCAAGCGAATCAATCAAATCTTCACAACACTTATATCCAAGTTTGTCTAGTTTATTTATCGTGTGCTTGCTTAAAGGTAATGTCCAAATAGGCCGGTTCATGGTTATACTGTTCTGTTTAAAATAATTAGATTAATTTTTAATCACGATAAAAAAAAAAAAATCAACAATGGTATACAAGTATACGCATGCAGCTCAATTGCATACGCACACTGTCGTTATAATAGATACGCATTTATAATTTAATCTTATTTCTTAAATATTACGCGAAGCAAATATGATGATTGCAAATATTTGTTACATTTTAATATGTACATATGGGTCAAAGACGAATTCATTAGGATATTTTTTTTCAATTTAATTACTTACACAGAATCTTCCGGTGGTCAAAATCGCATATATAAAGCCCACCCACCATAGTTTGTAATTACCATAACAGTTTTGATATTCAAAAAGTTCACAGCTATTATACACAATATATCAACAGCTATCCAGCTATGATTGTAACTATTGTTTTAACGAGTTTGATGTTGACATACGATGTGGTTTATGGAAATTATCATCATAACAGAAACACTACGCTTCACAAATATGGGTAAGTCATTTATAATACACTGCACACTGACCAATAATCGTTATCTTTATTTGTTATGGTTCTTAAACAATGATACATAAAATCGTCGATTAACTTTGAATTTAAACACAATCGGAAATATAAATGACATATTTTATGAAGGAAAAAAATAAAACGTAGTCAGCTGCATGTTAATGAGTTACTCTAATATTGTATTCGCCAAAGTTCGTATAAAAAAAACAATCATTCACCCGTTTTAATAGAATTATTTAGAAAACACGACGAAAAATTTTTACGAAACGTTTTTTTTTTCTACCATAAAATAGAAACATTAGACATTACAAACGGTGTATAACACTGGATCGGTGCTGACATATAATATAAAATTACATAAATTGCTGTCGAGTAGCGAAAAGCTTTGGGATATTTTTAACAAATTCGATTTTTAGGCCCAATGTTTGCGCTGTCGAAGAAATTTTGTCGGGCAACAACGGCGTGACATCGCATAGGGAGCGTGGCTGGCCAATAGACGATCGCCAGCAGCAGCATCGCACTTGCGGGCAAAATACGTTGAGTGATCCAACTCTGGACTGCGACGATCGCAGTCACCCGGTCGCTATTATGACACGAATTAATTTTTTTCTTTTTTATCTTTCTCCGAGTATAGAATCGTGAAGTATGAATGCTGCTTGGGATTCAAATCGATGTATGGATGTCCAGGGTGCACCGGTGGTAAGTAAACATGATAATGTAACTACAGTTTATTATATAAATATATAATATAATCATAAATTAAACGTTGCATAATATGCAGATAATAATAATTGGCTAATGTGGCAGCATGTCACTGTTCATTGTTTTCCAGTCTGATTATACCTTATGTTATAAATAATAAAGGTTTTTTTATAGTACCTACTTAAACTTGCAAGTATTATACATGTGCAATATACTACATGACTAGTACTTAAATATTGCATTCTCTTTAATACGTATATTAAATATGTGTTATAAAATATAATTATACGATTTTGTCAAGAAATTCTATATTTTGTTATCACGTTAGTATTTTTTTAGTTTCTTAATGCATTTAAGTAGCAACCAATATTTCCAATTTTATATTAATAAAACAGAAAACGACCGTGATAAGAAATTTAATATAGAAAATGAAATAACAAAAGAATCGCCTTATACATATGAATAATGTACATAATACGATTGTTCGAGCAACGAATGATGCGATGTCCGAAAACTAGTCAACGATTAATTAATAATTTACAGTGAAATTGGCAAAAAACGTGATGGAAACCGCTCAAGAACTCGGCGCACGGCAGTTTGTCCAGTATATCCAGCAACATGGCTTATACGATTTGTTGACCAGCGGCGGCCCATATACAATATTCGTTCCCACCGACGAAGCTTTTTCCGTATATTGACTCATATATTACTAATCCTACTATTAATTATTACTTATTACTATTAATATTATTATACAGCCAAATATACACAAAAGCCATTCATATGACATTGTAATAAATTTTTAATCTTACTATTTTTTTTCATTCCGCGTGATACGCGATTGTAGAAAATAGATAGCACATTTCGGTCAGCCATGGAGTCATACGAATCGGCCGTCGAGATACTTAGATACCATGTGGTGCCTTTGAGGATCGTGACACAAAACGTATCATCCGACGAGTTGTTGAACACGTTAAACGATGGACTTAAATTGAGGTTTAATAAGTACTCCACTAAAGTGAGTGAAATTTTCTAAGTAACACACAATAATTATAACAATATTATTAATATTGTTCACTGTATACCACGAGCAACGGTGAATATCAACCAACAAATAAGTTTTAGTTTATAAAAATTATGAAATTTTATACAGCTATAACATGTATAAATTTTAATTTTTAATGGAATTATCAAACAAAATTTAACTAACAAAAAACACATGAATGAATATTTACATTTCTAAGTACCTAACATTTTTAAACGTAATAATATTATAATTTAAAAATATTGTACATGCATACTTGTGAAAATATTCAACAAATTTGTTACCTATATATCGTTAAACATAATATGTCAATTTAACATTTATCTTAAACGATTTAAAGTATTTAGTCTTTCATTATGAATAATTTATGATTATACATATTTTATAAATAAAATTTATATAAACTATATGAAAACGTGTAATAGATATAAATTTATTGAATGATAACTGCAGATAGATATATTATAAGTACCTAAATATATTAAACATATTTAAACAACGTTAAGAGTACATAGGTAATTTATATTTTAAAAAAGACGTAGTTCTAAAATATTTGAAGATTATAATTTATACTATATTACTATGGAATAATAATTAACAATTGATTTTCATAGATCGAAACCATAAATTGTGTTACGATAATGCGTAAGAACCGAATCGCTCAAAATGGAGTGGTGCACTTGATCAATTCCGTACTAAGTCCTTACAGTTATTCAAATCGAAATTTGGTGCAAATCATAAACCAGGTCTGAGATGACTTAATAAACTTTATTCAAACTAATCAATAATATTTAAAATGGATCTTGTGTCTTTATAGAATCAAGACTTATCGATATTTTCAAAAATGCTCGAAATTTCACGTATGCATCAAAGTCTAAAAGAATCATTTCAAACACTTACGGTTATGGTTCCAACCGATACGGCACTACAACGATTACCACAAAATCAACTCAGAAGAATATTGAATGATGAGACACTTAGCAAGGGTACATGTGAAATTTATATAAAATACCTAAGTTATTATTTATATTTACCTCTATACTTTAAATGCACATATAAAATATTAAGTAAAATGTTTTAAAAATTTCAAAAAATAAAAATAAATATTTAAATCTATATAAATGATATTTGTACACAGCAATAAAATCCAGTAAGTCTATTTAAGTAAACTATTTATGATGACCAAAAAATAATCTTAAGAGTTCGTTGTACTTTAATATAATACTAGGTATATTAAAACAATCACATACCACCTATACATAGTATTAATACTTAATAGGTAAACATTATTATTTCAAATACGTATATTTTTATTCGGAAATTTTATTTAGCATTTGTGTTAAAACACATATTGCCGACACCCATTTGTTTGAGTGCTGTTACTGAAGAGCAGTATGTCAGGAGTCTGGCGGACAAAAATTACGTAAAATTCAGCTGTGACAAGACGAATGCAGTGACGGTTCAAGGAAACTGTGTCGGTAATGATTTTAAGTTATCGTCCAATGGAATTATTTACGCAATAAATTTCCCACTAAGCTCCGGAGAAGGTATATACAATATTAAATATTAAATAATATTTAAATTATATATTTAAGCAAAATATACATTTTATTGAAGAATACATATAGGTACATAAACTAGTATGAAATGATTAATTTTTATTTTAAACAAAAAATTAATTCACAATATTATATGATCATAGTAAAATGTATTATATTTATTATTATTATTACATACTCCAACATGAACCGTAGGGAAATCGGCGTTGCAAATCATGCAGCATTTGGGTCTAAGCGAATTTGTACAGATCGTTAACATCGCCGGACTCGCACAAACGTTTGAAAATTTCAACGCACTAACAGTTTTTGCGCCGACCAATCAAGCCTTAAGATGTAAGTCACAATAATAATTGTATGTACACCCATATATTTTATATGTCTATTAAGTATTCTTCACGCGAACATAGTGAATAGTATAAATTATTACAACCCGGTTATATAATGACCGGAACGTGTTTTCCAATAATGGATGACGTATAATCTACCTACCTATATAGTATAAATGTGCGTGTGAGTATAAATATTTAGCAATTTATTTGACGTAGGTATGAATCCTATGGAAATGTATCACATCCGCTCCGACCCGAATGCCGCTCGAACATTCATAGATTTTCACGTCGGAAGACAAATAATGACAATGGAGAACATTTACGACGGAAAAACTGTAGAGAGTTTTGCTCCTGGCAAACAACTTCGTCTGCAGTGTGTCCAGAACGAGTTCGGTGTCGAAGGACATCGAATTCACTTTCAATCTGTGCGGGGCTACAACGGGGCCGTTCACGTTGTCGACCATGTATTATATCCACCGACTATATCAGTGGAAGATCTTATTAAAAAAAATGATAGTTTCAGGTAAAGATTAAAAAGGTCTATGTGTAATAATAAAAGTTTCTCATTACTACCCGGTGTTGAATTTACGAATAAAAAAAGTTAATTTTAACTGTTAAAATATTTTTTTAAATACCATTTGACGTGTTTAACGCGATTCGAGGTAAATTAAGACAGAATTAAAACCGTCTTAAGTTCCTATAGGTCCGAAAATATTCAAATTTAAGTAGTTTAAACCCCGTTGGTCGCCATCTTGCAACATGTCTTATTATAGTATAATACAAGTACTTTGTTTGATACTACATTTCTAAAAACAAAATATACGTAAGTAACTACGGTGGATGACAAAATTTAAAATAAAATATTAACTACATATATTATACAAAAACATAAACTTCAGTATAGTTATGAAATTGTTTAAAACCTTACTTATATACTTTTTGAACTTGCAAAATTTAAAAAATAAATTACATAAAAATAAAATAGATTAAATAATAATACCACGAAGTATTATCATTTAATATTAAAAATTAAAATACCTCTATTATGTACCCATTTTTTTAAAATTTAAAACTATGTTTCATTATTTAAGATTCACTGCACAATGCAACATTCTGATCCCTTCTAAATAGGCATATAGCAACTTCACTATTTCAAAAATGCAGGAAAAATTCATTTCTGCGAATGTATCGAATAAATGTGCTAATTAATAAACATTTAAAATGCACTTTTGGTACCTAATTCAGTTTGTACGCGCAAGCAATGGACCTGGTACTGGGTACTTTTTCGAAGGATCGAACGTCATTCGAATTCTGCGATGACGTGCACAATACTTACTTTATACCAACAGACTATGCGTTCAAAAAACTTGGGGCTGACGAACTGCACCGATTGTTCACAAACCCTATCCGTATGAGACAAATCCTCGACAATCACCAGGCCGACCGCATCTTGCCGTCAGCGTTAATCGGCACACGTCAACAATACGAGATCAAAACAAAAAACGAAATTGTTCGCTTATCCAACGAAGATGGCAAACTTATGGTATGACATTCCTTAAGAATATATGATTAAAATAGTTAAACATTTTATGCTCAAGCTGCGCTTATAGAATTGTATTGTCTAATAATTTGTATAAAATAGTGCCCAAAGGGCAAAAATCATAGCCCCGTTATAATATATATCATCTTTTGAATGCCGAAAAAATGGCTTTTTAATGTCTTGTTATATTATTATTATCATATTACTTTATTAACTCCCTCAACATTTCATCTATAGTTGTGCCAATGTAACTATATTATTTCCAAACTTATATTTACGTTGTTTTTATATTGGATATAAATTATAAAAAGCAATTAACATTGCAACTTTAATAATTTGTTTATATGTTTGAATGTTATAATTAGGTCAACGAAGTCGAAATAATCGAAACGGATATAATGACAACCAACGGATTGATCCATGTGGTCGACGATTTAATTTTACCACAATACAGACGGAGAAATGAATGAATTTCGACAGATCGACTACACTTCATCGTTAGATAAAAAATAATAAATTATTAATTTAGTAGATGGTTTATAACACACATTAACATAATTAAAGTCGATAAAAAATCATGAACTTAGTACAAGCATTACAGCTATTTATAATTGTTTTCAATATGATGTTAAATTGTTAACTTAAAATTTATGTTCTAATAAAAAATATAACATACTTATCAAAATTTCGTATTTCTATGAAACAATTTTATATAAGATTAAACATGTATTTTATTTTTACTCACATGTATATTATGTGTGTATTTTAAGTATTTTCAATTATTTGTAATAGAATTCTATTTCCTTAGTCCTAACATTGGATCAATAATTATTAATTTATAATCAGTAGTTCGTATTGTTCGTAACAGTGTATAATGTATATTAAAATAGGAACTTGTTATATTTTTTAATATTATATCATTATTGATGATACATAGTATGGTGCTTATTTACAAATAGAGAAAAAAAATATAATTTAAGAACAAGATTTATAAAAGCACCCCATAAAAAATTAATTATCTCAACCTACAGTAATTATAATAGATATTTTATAAATTATAATAATGATTTTATAATAAACAAGATAAATAATGGTTTTTATGATATAGTAATAAAATTAAATAATATCAATTATTAGTTATAATAATATAGATCAAAATCATTAAAAAAAAAAATTCTCAAAGAATAAAATAATTTGAGATTTATATAACAGGGTAGACAAAAAGGATAATACTACAACAAAAAATGTTACCTATATTTTTAAGAAGCAATCACATTATTGATTGATAAGTACACTTGTTTTTATAATAGTATTCCCTTTTTTTTTATAAATTGTAGAGTTGTAGCCAAATTTAATTTCAAATAATATCTAAAACCAATTTGTTTTCATAGAAAAATAGCTAACATAGATCGCACATTCTCAAATTCACATATTTATCGGTTTATCTAACTTTATTTTATGTAAAAAGGATTAAAGTTCCAAGGTAACGGGTTTAGAAGGTATTGAGATAATGAACCCTAAGATGATTTTATAATTTTAGTAATTAATCTATCAAAATTTATAATTTCTGAAAATTGTTCCAAGCATAGTAAATATTACCTATTAGAACCAATATTACATCTAATTTATATTTTTGTAAAAACATTTATAAGGACAATAATTATCTTTATTATGAACCACATTTTAATACTATTTCAGAATTTGAATTAGGTGCATCAAAATATTCAAAAAAATTAAGTAATCTACAGTTTAAAAAGAGTGTTCTTATTTGAAAAATAAGTTTGATTTTAGGACATAGGACACTTCTCAAGTAAAAAAATAAAAATATGGTCTTGAATATTTAAATATTCCAAAAATTAGATTTTGAAAACTTAACTGTAATAAAAAAAAGATGAACATGACTTGGTGAAACACCCTTATATGTATGTAGGTAGTATAAAACAATGATATAAATCTAGAACCGTTGGTATCTCGTTCCTATGATTTCACACGTGAGATTGATAACAGCAACTTTTTTATTATCCATAAAATGTGTAAAAATTAAAAATATCCAATGATGATCATCTAAAAATGTTTGCTCCTCCAATTTCAAGATAAAATATTATCAAAAACAGTGACCAATCGTTAAAAACTATTTTAATAACAATTTGGAAAACAACTATAATGAAATTACTAATTAGATTTAATGCATTTTCTCTCTAACCACTAATCACAATAAAATTATAATAAATTATAATAATCTATAATTACAGTTCAATTTAAAAATAACATAGTTATTATTATAATAATGAACTTAGTATTTTGTATGATTAAAATATATTCAGTTGATGAGTTGATAATACCGGCTGTATTGCCACAAAATAGATTAAATAATAATATAGTGCTGCTAACTACTGTTATCAGCTGAATTCCGAACATTCAAAACACTCGAGTTTTACTTATAGTTGTGCATCCGTCGATTACAATTATTCACCCGCTGTCGCAAAAACGAAAATTCGACGATTTTTTAGGGCCAGATTTCCACGGTACGTGAAAGGTACAATTTGTTTTGTTTTTATAGATCTAAATAATACCCTTAACTCACCGGTTGTTAGAAGTCTTGAAACTAGTATCTGAGGTTTTCGGTCTTGCGCCAAAAACCGTACTACGCTCCGAAGAGGACTTCTGGCGACTGAAACTAAAAATCACAATTTGCAAATCATTCAACAATAATAGACATTACAATATTATGTTGATATATTAATTATTTTTCAGGTTAAGAATTGAAAAGGGCGCGCATTACATTATCATCGACCGGTGACAATATTTGATACCGTTTTGTTCAATGCAATAACACAACATATCTTCGTATTGGAGAGTTGTGCGAATTGGGACACATCGGTTAATTTGTAATAACTTTACTTACAAACGATGACGGAGATACTCAAACTGTCTGATTACGATTGCATCGGTTTCGACCTGGACAACACGTTATGCGAATATCGCATAGGGCCCATGGTGCAGATGATTTACGACGTACTAATCGATTACCTCATAAAAAATTACAATTACTCGGCCAATCATTTGCGGCAGCCGATAGATTTCGATTTTTTTCAGAGAGGTTTGATTTTGGACGCTGAAAAAGGAAACATTTTGAAAATCAATGGTGCTGGTCAGATATTGAGAGCAGCCCACGGCACAAAGTTCATGTCCGACGAAGAAATCGTATCTGTGTATGGTCCAAATAGAACTTGGTCGATTACTGATGTGTTTGTACAAAATTTTCTAGAAACCTGGAACGGACCTATGTCCGAACAAATTAGACCACTTCTTGATTTTTTTGATATTCCTGTGTCACTTGTATTTGGACGTTGTATAGACGGCATTGACAACGTATCACGTCCTCAAACCTACAGTGTTTGGCCAGATGTATTGAAAGGCTTGATCTATATGTATTCTAGAGAGAACTTTTCAGCAAATACTGGTGATTATTTTCCATACTTGAAATCGACTCCCTCTTTATATTATAATAAATGTCCCGACTATGTGCTCGCCTGGCTCAAACAACTAAAACAAACTAAAAAAGTTTTCCTGATATCAGGATCACATGTAGACTATGCAAATTTTACAGCTACACAGTCATTAGGAGAAAACTGGAAAGACTTATTTGACATAGCTGTTTTTTATTCAAGAAAACCTGGATTTTTCACTTCAAATAAACCATTTTATAGCACAGACTCTCAAATGTTAAATGAATGTGATACTGTGGAAAATATACAATTTAACAATATTTATAGTCAGGGTAATTGGAATCAATTACATGATTTATTTAAAAAAGAAACTGGAAAATCTAACCCAAAGTGCTTGTATATTGGCGATAATATATTGCAAGACGTTGTAGCACCAGCAAAGTTCTCTGGTATAGATACTATAGCTGTTGTTGAAGAGATGAAACTAGATTCGAATGATAATGATATTAATCCTGACAATAATATGTTAAGAACAAACAAATGGAGTTCATATCTAGTCGACTGTGACAAGAAAGATACATCCATTTGGACTTCATTTATTGCAAATCATGGAAAACTTTGTATTCCATCAATAAAACATTTAGCTAAAAAGCCCATAAATTTTGAATTTACGCCATTTACCAAAAGTAAAGTGGTTTTGAATGGTAATGGGTTTTTTCCATTTATACCTAATAGCTTATATAAAATTATAAAGTAATAATGTAAAAACATTAATAAACTTTTTTTAAAACATTAAATGTTTTTTGTACTGATTTGTGAATAGTTCTATAACTTAACTTAATACTATAGTTGCTACCTATTTTTTTAATGTTTAATTATGTAAACCAAATTAAATAAAAGTCACCTCATCTTAATGAAAAGTATGAATAAATTGTTAGGTTAGTAGACAGTAGTTAACCATTAAAATGAATTACAATGCTTTAGAATTAATTTTTTTCAAAAAAAAAAATAAATAATAATTGGCACATTTAGTATATTTAATAAGAACAATATAATGATATTGTTTAATTATCTAACTATAATTTTATACTGGCATTGATATTATGAAAAAGTAAAATTATACATTATAAAGTATGGACATATCCAATTATTACACATTAAATTATTTTCTATAAAAAATTTATATTAAGTTCATTAACTGAAAACATCTTAAATAGATTAATGTATTTAGTAAAAAAATACAAAATAACGTTTTTAAAAATAAATTTTAATAAACATCTAATATTTCAATGTGAATTAACGTAATAATAATCTAAAATAAAATAATTATTAACAATAATAAACACAAAAAACTTGATCATAATTCATAACCGAAAAAAAAAAATTGGCATAAAAACATTTCTATTTTAAATACAAAATAAGATTTAAAAAAATTTATCAACCCTGATTTCAGCAGAACTAATTTTCTTTGATTAGATTATGTGACACACAATAATAAATATTCCCTCAATAATGCAACCTGCAACAAAAATCATGAATTAATAATAATTTTAGACATTAATCAAAATGTAACTTACAGTCTGATGTTCTCTTATACAGAGAACAATTAAGTATTTAGTGATTATAATGTCTCAACAGCAACAGCAATACCCATTCCTCCACCAACACATAAGGACGCTATGCCTCGTTTTTTGCCAGTTCTCAATAAGATGTGTACGAGAGTTACCAATACTCTAGCACCTAAATTAAATAGATCAGGAAATTTAATCACATTTACTTAATTAATTAAAAGCATTTTTAATAAAATTTTATAAATACTACAATTCATATAACTTAAAATTTAATAATTAAGTGTGCTGAATTTTAGAAGTTAATTCAATTTTTATACTTTTAATTTTTTTTTTTTTTTTAGAAATATTAATTTAATATAACAGACATTGTCAGGGGCGCCAATGTATTTTAAAACACTTGATAATTTTATTTTGACTCAATATACCCACCCACCCACCTACTAACAAAAATATTTCTCTTCAACACAATGTAGAGCACAAATTCCTTAACTGTGTACAACAAGCACATTCGAAAGAGCAGAGACCCCACTTTTAATACCTTTTAAAGATTTAATATTTTAATGATACCTAAACATATTAATTTCTTAATCAAGTTTTACATTTTGTATAAATGTAAATAACTTTTCATTGCCCATAAGCCATAACCACCAAACATTGAAACATTGACACTAAAACTAATGATATAATTTAATCATTGGTATGTTTTAAAATAAAATATAAGTATTGAATACAACAGTGTACTAGTATGTGCTGTGTAGTGTGTATTTAACATTATTTAGTACATAACATAGCGTAATGAATAATTAATGAGCACCTATTACTTAACCAGTAGCTACCTGGGTATGTTTTACTTATAATGTAACCTAGTAAAATGTATAGACAATAAAACTGAGGTCCCTATTTTTCTTTACATTATACCCACCCACTCACTTATTTATAAATAAACTTTTGGTGTCTCTGAACACTTATTTATTAATTGTTCTAAAGGTTAAATATAAATCAATAATTTATGCCTATGGACAATGCAATATACATAATATAATATTGTTAATTAATTCAATATAAATTATATAATGTTTAGTTAAAAAACATTTTTTTTGTGAAAATAAAATTGTTTTTAATTATTAAACATAATCTTTGGAATGGTCGATCAAATAAATCAATTGACATAAGATAATTATATAATATGACATATAAAATGTTTAGGCTATGACAGAAATGATAAACCTATGACAAGCTCGGGCTCTTAATAAAACGCACAACTATTCAAAAAAAGACCATTCGTAGGAATTTTGAAAAAAAAAAATACTTTAAAATTAATTGACAAGCAAGAAAAATAAATTTCTATAAAAATGTTTTATTTGACTTTTGGATACAGAAAAATCAATAATGTATCATCCCGGGGTTATGACAATCAAGTTTTGTGATCGGCATTAAACATTTTAACATACTTTTTATGTTGTATTACAGCTCAGTTGTATTTAAACGTTTATAATTAAAACAATAATCATACCAGATGCTCCAATTGGATGACCCAATGCAATAGCACCTCCGTAGATATTTACTCTATCTGAATTTAATCCTAAATCACGTACTACAGCTATTGATTGTGCAGCAAATGCTTCATTTAGTTCAAAAATATCCACGCTATCCATTGTCCAACCAGCTTTTTCAACCTGAGAACGTAATAACATTTTTAGTTTATTACTCACTGTAAAATATGTTAAGCATCCGCACAGCTATTTGTATACTTTGTAGGTTACAGCTAATACATTATATAATGTATTATTAAAATTACTTTTGGCACTAATTAGAAATTGTTTACACCTACTGTCTTAAGTACAGCAGGTATTGGTCCGGTACCCATTATTTTTGGATCAACCCCACACTCAGCATGAGCTACAATTTTAGCCAATGGAGTACAATTTCGTTTTTTACATTCTTCTCCATTCATTAGAAGTACTACTGCAGCACCGTCATTTATTCCCGATGCATTTCCAGCTGTAACTACACCTCCATTCTAAATAGGAATAAAAACATTCCAATTAATTCTAAAATAATAATATAAGTTTATGCATTAATTTTTTTCATACCAATTTAAAAACAGGTTTCAATGCAGATAATGATTCTAAAGTAGTATCATTTTTTGGATATTCATCTGTGTCAAATATGATGGTATTCCGTCGTACTTTCACCTCAACTGGTATTATTTCATCTTTGAAGTAACCATTTTTTTGAGCTTCTGCTGTCCGTTTCTGAGACTCAAAAGCATAATTATCTTGAAGTTCCCTCGAAATATTATATTTTTCAGCAATATTTTCAGCTAAAAATAAATTTTTTTTAAATATATTTAATTAATTAATTATTTTACACTAAACCAAGATTTAAAGTGTACATGCGTAATAGACAATATAAAAAAAATTACTTTGTATTTGTTTATAAAAAAACTCATAATCATATAAGTATTTTAATGATTCAACTAATTTAAAAATAAAACATATCTTTAGATACATAATTTTTTGTGATTTCTTACCAGTAATTCCCATGTGAATATTGTTAAATGCGTCTGTTAATCCATCACATAGCATTGTATCTCTCAATTCTGTGTTACCCATTTTGATCCCAGATCGTAAATTGACAACATGTGGAGCATTGCTCATGCTTTCTTGACCACCAGCAATGACAATTGAAGAATCTCCGCATTTAATTGCCTGGTATCCAAGAACCACAGCCCTAAGGGACAATCACCTATTCTTTTTCATATAATTTAAAGAATTGTTATCCTACAGAACTTACTGCTTAGTTTTCTATGTAGATAATATAAAAATTGTAATAATTATTCATAGATAATAAATGAATTTCAACTCACTTTAGCCCAGATCCACAAAGCATGTTAATAACATGAGCGGGTACAGTGATTGGAATTCCAGCATTTATTGAAGCTTGTCGAGCTGGATTTTGACCTTGTCCAGCTGTAAGGGCCTAACAAATTTTCATAAATAAAACACACATGTTATACATTTTTATATCTTTTACACATACACATTTATTACCAAATATTAAATATTAATAATATGAAATATATGTTTTATTTACCTGTCCAAGAATAACTTCAGATACTTCATCTGTATTTACATTAGCTCTTTTAAGTACTTCTGAAATCACTACGCAGCCTAGTTGATGAGCTTTCAAAGATGACAAAGAACCACCAAATGAGCCTATAGTAAATATATAATTTTAATTAAATTCAATTAGAAACCAAACATGAATCTTGTCATAAATTATTCATTAAATCAAACAAACATACACTAGATATAATATATCATACATCATAATATCATAGTAATAACTCATCATATAACACATCAAAAAAAAAAGTCTAAGTAAATTTGAAAATGTCTTGATAGTAATATGTGATCATAAACCACAGGTCACACATGGTGAATGATAAGTTATAATATTGCTTAAAATGTATTTATTAATCTTAATAATAGACATTGTATACTTAAATTTTTTATTTGATTTTTAGTTTCAATATTGTGTTGTAACTTATACTATTGTAATTTGTAGGTACTTTAATTAACAAATGTAATACATTATTATTTATTATTATACAATTAGAGAAATAAAAAAGTTCATAAATACATTTCTAAAGAGTAGGCTAGAGCAATACTTATTTTTTTTTTAATTTTAATGCAAGGTTGTATTAGAAATTGATTAATTTAAGGAACTACTAAAATCATGGTTAAGGGACCACTACTGGTTTATTTAATATTTAATAATTTTGTAAAATGTAACTTTACATTTATATGCAAAATAAAAGTAAAAACATATTTTTTTAATATTTTGATTAAAAAAAAAAACATATGCAACATCATTATAATCATTGTATTTAATGATGTTCTATTATGTAATAACTGGAGTAATAAAAATAAAATATTTTATCAATAATATGATAAATGTTACTTGTTATATAATATAGAGTGAAATATTAGTAGAATTAATTGTAAAATCTGGTATTCTTTATTAGTATAAAATTAATAATCATAATCATAAAATGTTAAATTGTTAGGTATATAACATAATTAAAATATTTGCATAAAGTATGAAATTATCTTAAAGTTTAAAAGTTCAATTTACTTTAATAAGTACTACTTAAATTTAGATTATATTTATTATTTTTTAATGTTATTAGAATAAATCCAACAATAATTTATAATAATTTTATTAACTAGATACTTTTAAGTTTAATAATCAAAAATATAAATCATAAAATCAATTTGGGTCTTATTAAACTATATAATAATATAACTTATGTATTTTATCTATAGATTCATAAGCAATGGACACTATTAGAATTAATGGCTAATAAAGGCAATTTATTACATAAAACTATCAAAAATTTCTAAATTTCATGATAAAGTATTCCTATAATAATTATATAAATATAATTAAAAGGTACTCATCCAATATGCTATCTACCACACATTTGATGGTTTAGTATGCTATATACCAAAAATATTCTATCTACCATCATTTTATGATGGTGAAGTATGATATTCTGAATCACATTTTCAACTATTCTTCAGAATTTTTTTTAACTCACTACCACAAATTGCTTGGTTTTTAATTTTTGTACAAGTTTGATCGATTGGTAATAAACCTCATATACTTTAACAATTTTCGTACATCTCTTCATTTTGAATTATGTATCAATATAAATAACTCATAGTTGACAAACTCATAATGATAATTATTAAATAATATTTAATAATAAATAAATTAGTTAAACCACATATATAATTGACACGACTCACAAACACACACTGAATTGGTATAATATAAAGGTATACCTACTAACCTACCCAACTTACTAAGGTATAAAATATAAATATAATATGATTTGGGTTTTCAATAAAAGCTTAAACTTAAATCTTAATTGCAAAATGATAAAGTATGTATAATATACAGCATACGGCATATGGTAGATATCATACTAAACTATAATAAAATTACAGTAGATAAAATATTTAAGGTAGATAGCATATTGGACCAATTAAAAATAAATATTAACAACTTAAGTCGTCAAAAAATATATTGTATACTTATAGGTAAAAACTATTAAGTTTATATCAATTTAAATATCTAATTAAATAGCAAAGTACTTGTAAAGCAATTTGATTCTATTTATACATTATACACTATTTATACATATTACATTTTATGATTTAACACCATAAAATATACAATTTGATGCATTTAATAATAATAATTCTTACCAATTTTTTAAGACTAACTAAAAATTTAATTTATTTCATTAAAAATGTATTTAACAGATTATTATTATAAGAATTTCTATTCCACTATAATAGTAATTAAACTAATGAAAACAATTACATAGTATATAATTCAAAAATATATTAAAATATATTTTATTCATTACATTTTTTTTTTTTAAATAATCAAATAACTATAATATATCTTATAAATATTAAGTTATTTAAATTGAATACAAACTTAAATATCTTCAATATAAATAACTTATTCTTTTAAATGATTTAAGGTAATTAAATACAGTGTTATAGGACCATACAAAAAAATAATTTTATTTTCTTGAGGGATTTGAGATTATCCCTAGAATATTAGACACTAAAATAAAAAATAAGAATATAATGCACATATGCATTATTAACACAAAAAATAATAGTGGATGACAAATTTATTGGGTACTTATTATAAATTATTATTATTTGTTTTTTTATTTTTAGAATGTATGAATTCAAATTGTAAATTTACGTAATTATAAAAAAAAATATAAAATGATCAAAATACAAATTTTAAATTATAAGAATAATTCAATTTAAAATATGTGTGAAATAAAACAAAATTTAATAAGTTTTTTATTTTCTTAAGTTGAAAATAAAAATCACTAAAAACCTTTACACAAATTAATATTTAAGAATGTAATTTAATCAATCACTTAATTAAAACAAGCTTAAAACATAAGCTGCATAAATTGTTTAGTTATAAATCTATATTTAGCTAATAAATAAAAAGTAAAAATGTATAGTATTTAAAGATAAAAATAAATTGTATTTAATTAGGTATGATAGAATAATTTTAGTAATGAATAAAAAAAAGTAAATATACCATAATTAAATTGTTTTTGTTTTTTTTTTATTATTATTATTATTTTACACAAATAATTATCAAACTCAATTTAAAGAAAAATGTATAGAGCTTATAATTAAAAGACAATTTTAAATACTTTTCTAATATAAACGATTCATTAAATATAATTTGAATGCTTACCTATTGGTGTACGAACAGCAGATACAATAAATACTTCATTAGCCATGTTTAATCAGGTATTAACTCAGACTATTTAAATCTGTTCTGTAAACTTAAGCAAGTCCAGCACAAGACTATTTGGATTGCTTCAAAGTGTATTGATATTTATACAAAATAAAATCGAGATAACAATAAAATTACACTTAATTACAGTAAGTGAGTAAAACTGTTCACACTAAAGACTAATTAACAAATTAAAAAATTAAAAGATACTAATAATACTATAATAATTAAATACTACCTGCTACTAAGCAGTTAGCATTAGTAACTAGTAACTACTAACTAAAGATAAACTTGTACGATAATCAAAAATTTAAAATACCACGGTATCACACACGTCATCAATAATTGTGATAACGTAGAAACAACTGTTAGTTGATAACAGTCTTATCGTCAAAGGACAAAAATGATAATATGTATGTAAAATTATCGTATTGGTCGCGGTTTGTGACAATGGTTAACAATGCTAACATGGTTATTTCAGACGGTGCGAGTGAAAATATCATATTATATTATCGTATAAGTTGAAGTGAAAACGAAACACATCGATTGCTCATAACAATTTCGTCATTTTCCTAACTATAGTTTATATTGTCTCTAATCTTTATTAATTTTCAAGTGTTTAGCTGAATTGTAGTATAATAGTATAATACATATTTTCTTGTCGGTATTCGTCGTTAGCGTTGTCATCGATTATAAATGCCGTAAACGGAACACTGACGGCTCTATTATCAGTACGCTTAGTCGTCGTCGGTTTCTATATATCTCGCGTGGCGGCACTGCCAAAATTTCAGGACCAGTCAGTATCGAAAAATGGCAGAGTTCGTCAGGGTGACTTCCAATCCCTCTATAAATTCAGGTAAATGTAATTAAATTATAATCTATGTACGATTTCCTTCAGCTTTCAAGAAGAGTCGCGGACGTAAAACGCGATATTCCGTTGATGAGTGGACGGCCGGAGCGGGAATCCGCAATGCGGACGCCCGTCCGCCGCCACCTCCGTGGTTAGGGGTTCACTTATCAGTACAAAAATACTGAAAGGCAACAGTAAATAGTAATGCTCATTGCTTGATTCTTAGCTCTGCCTGGTCTTTTATAAATTATTGCGACTTTATGGACACGGCCCTTTGACAGTGAATATATGCGCGTTCCGCCAATCCATTCTTCCCGATGTTCAACTTCCAAATCCTAGTTAGATTATCCTGATAGACCTCACCCAACGGTTCCCGATTTACCCTTTGTACTTTCTTAGTATATTGTCTAGAAATGTAAAATCGTTACCCTCTCCCACTCAACCACTTACTAAAAATCAAAAAAAATTTTCTCCTTATTTATTAATATCACTCCCAGACAGTGGATATGAAATTAGAATCAATATTATTGTAGGAATTATTCAATTATACCTAGATACAATAAAAACATTTATTGTGTAAAATTCAATATCTGGAAAAATATTGAAATTCCTACCTTGCATTTCTATACTCTTTTTATACATTGTTTACTAACCACTTAGCAATGCCTAACACAAAGAATCAAATTTTTTTTTCTATTTTTTTATTCTTAGTTTATAATTATTATTTATTATTTTGTGTCAATATTCTGAATATAGTCATATTCATAGGTATATTATTGACTGTAACCATAGCAACTTTATAGTCAACATCTAATTTAACTGGACATTTGTGTAACATTCAAATTTATATAATACAATGCATGTACAGAATATCATATCCAAAATTGTTATATAATTGAATTTAAAATTAAACATTCTTTATCAAATTATTTTAGTAAAATTTGTTTGAAACTTAAGTATTCAAACAATCAAAAATATTCTTTTTGTCTTTTAAGTAATAATATATTTATTTAAATTATCATTCTATTACATAACATGAATCTCTAATATTTTTAAGTGGAAAACTATTAAACTAAGTTCCTGAGTATAAAATATTATTTAAATAAATAACTCAATGTTTTCTAGTTAAATTTTAAACAAATATATAGTTTTGAACACAGCATAGGTATACAAAATTCAAATGTATGTATTTCCTACATATACTATTAGGTAGAAGTAATTGTAAAATATGCATAGTTATTATTTTTATTGAATTATTAAATTATTATTTTGATTATTAAGTAGGTGAATATGTAAATACTTAAAGAGTTAAAATATTTCAATTAATAGGTATTTAGTATAATATATAATAGACAAAATATTATTGGTAGATTATCTAACTCATTTATATAATATGTAGATATACAATAACCTATTGAAATTTTACATAACTTTTCAAGTATCATTATTTATGGTTAATTTTCTATTATATATCATTTAACAGTATCACTACCTTATTTTGTTAAAATGTCATAATAATGTAATCCGAGACTTTCAAAATTTTCCATTTTCTTATCATCACAAACTTCTTTATTTTTTTTTAATAAATTTATATTTTATAAAATATGTTAACATATCATATGCTAAATATTTAATTTTTGTTTCAATAATAAATTCAATTTATGCTACAATCTAACAGTTTTTTGGTAAACAAGATTTGTTGACAATTATCTGTTAAAGATAATTGAAATTTAATTGATTTTAAAATTTTGGTGAATTTATATTTTATATTCTAATACAACATTATACACATTTATAATATAATAATAATTAAAAATTGGTGCATTGGAACTCAATATATGGAAATGATAAAGAATTGTGGTAATTGTGATAAGAGAACTAATTGCGATAAAAGTTATGGTGTATGGATGAGAAAGGAATTATTTTTATAATAATT
This sequence comes from Melanaphis sacchari, assembly GCF_002803265.2. Taxonomy (NCBI): domain Eukaryota; kingdom Metazoa; phylum Arthropoda; class Insecta; order Hemiptera; family Aphididae; genus Melanaphis; species Melanaphis sacchari. Next base: position 2,446,066 of record NW_020271232.1, on the reverse strand, counting down.
TGAAAAATAAAAATCTTAAATTCATCAATAGTCTAAATATTAAGAGGATGTCTTATTCGCATGTGTTATTGTCTATCTAATGCATAACACAAATGTGTATTGTAAGTAGTTCTAATTTTATGTTAGCTTAAATATTTTCACTTAATTGAAATAAACGTTAAAATTGTGTATAATTCACATTTAAACATTTGTGAAACCAAGTATTGGAAATTTTTTAATAGTTGCTGATTTTAATACAGTAGAACCTTGGTTATTTGAACCTCTGTTATACAAACCCTTTATTATCCAAACTACTATTAGCGTATTCAAATGTTAAAACTTGTTGAAGCACTTATATTGATAATTTTGTCAAAAAAATATAATATTATTATTAATAATAATAATAACAATAAATATGTAATATAAAATATCTAACTGAGTTATAAAAATTTATTTTTTGTGGTTTTTTTAAATTTCCAATATTCAAAGTTTTGCATAACCAGATTAAGTGCGATCCCAATAATTAGTTTGGATAATCAAGGTTCTACTGTATTATGTTTTTTTAAATTTTAAATTTTATTGATAATATATATGTTATGAAATAATGCTATGATTTTTGAGCATTGGTTAATGTGAGTTTTGTTAATCTAGTAATGTGAATCAAATGTACTTATACAATTTCTATCATTTTAAAATGATAATATATATTATTTTTTTACTCTCAGCTTATACTGCTATTCACTACTTCACAACTTGATAAATAAATACTTGTCTAAACATATTTATTTATCTATCTTTAAATGTAACTTTGTTTATTTACCTTATAAACACCTGATAAAGTATGACTGTACAAACTTAGCATTGTAAAATAAAAAATACACTTTAAATAACATTCAATATAGATATCAATGCTATTTTGAATGATTAAATTTATTTAACACATTATTTACTATTTTTATTATTTATGACAATAATTTATATTTTAATTATGATGTAGATATGAGAGGTACATTTTATTTTCATTTTGTTTCATGCAAAAAAATATTTTTCTATCTTATTTATCAGTTGATACAATACTGTGTTATTCCTTAAATAAATATACCTTCTCAGTCATTACTAAAAAAAAAAATTAAAATGTTATGTTCTAAATTAATTTTTAAATTTTTATTTCATTAGTAGAATTATAGACATTTTATTTTGATTATTTTACTTTTTAAAAGTGATGATGTTTAGTAATAAATTGTTTAAATGTGCATATGTATTTTATTTTTTAAATGTAATATATACACGAATAATACATTTTCGTTACTGGAGGATTGTTTTCTTCAAATAACTATTTTAAAATAATATATATTATCATATTATGCTTATTTTAATCAATAATATTATAAATTGTTTATTAAAAAAAAAGAGATACATACTCTACTTTTTAGGTATTTGATTTAGATTTATTATTATTCATTCAGTCATATTGCATAATTTTCATTGCTTCAAATGAATGATTTTAAATGTGTCACATTATTAAGTTATAATATTTTTGAAGAAATGTTTTGTTGCAAAATGTATCTGATTCATGAATGTAATTATTAATTGACTATTTATCTAAGAAATGTATGGTGGTCTTAATTGTATTGTGCTGTCTATTATACCTAATTACTCAATTGATTTATTTACAGAATTATTCTTCAATTTATTATTGTAAAGAGTATTAAATAGCTTTTAATAATAGGTAGGTTTGGTAAACATATATAAATTAAGTTTATTTTATTTTATGAAAGGAAAAGAGCTTGCCCATAATTAAATATCTTTAACGAATTATTAAACAGTTTATAATATTAAGTATACTAAAATTATTGTATCTATGATCAAATAATCAGTATTTTCAATATCTATATTTCATTTTAATAATAATGTATTTTATATTTAAATAAAATTCTTAATTAAAATGAAAAATTATGTATTAAGTTTGATAGTGTGCTTATAAAGTATAAAAATAAAATAAAACATTAACGTTTATAAAGTTTTTTCAGTATTTCATCGAATGTAATATAGATTAATTGACAGTATCGTTCAATTCTTACCATTATTTGATTAGTTCTTTGCATGTCTAGTGCCATTATTATATAAGGTCGTAAAACACACGCCTTTGTGTTTGGCTTTTAACTGATTTTATTTTATTACTATTTTCAGTGTTTTATACATGGTATTTTCGTGTTATATTTTTTCTCTTTTTCAAAATTTTTGTACTATCAAACCGTTTTGATTAAATAATATTAAAATAAAAATATAAGTGTAAAATACTATATATACCTATATGATTTTATATTTTATTGTTCAGTTTACACAAAGTTTCAAAGTATTAATTAACTATCCTAATATTATTTTTACTTTAATTTAATTTTATCAGTCCCAGTGTAAAAAAAAAAAATGTTTATAAATATTATATTTTTTTTATTTTGAAAAAAATATATACTTAAAATAGGAAGTATTGATTCTGCGTAATTTAAAAACTTAGCCTGCAGGCTGCAATCTGTGTAAACACATAATATTAAAACAATTAAATATTAGGTATTATTAAATACATTAAAAGAAAAGTATAATAAATATAACTATGCATAATTTGTTTGCTTATGAAAACATTTTAATTTTAATATTTACGAAAATTATGTATTATATCTAGTGAAATAATTGATTGACTGTTATTATGCAGTATAAATTATGTTTTAATTAAATGTATTGTAATACTGTCTACTGTACATAATTATTTAAAAAATATATATTATTGATTTAATCGTAACAAAACAATTACACATATTTCAATCAATTTATAAGATGTTTAATAAACAAAGTCTTAACATTATAGACAAGTACTCTTCAAAGCTCCTCTCAGTAGTTACTCAACCACTGTACTGTGCAAACGTTTTATGTAAACTATTTTATTTTTAACTACTAGGTTTTTTTTATATTTTAAATTCAATTTAAAAAAAAAATGTACTTATTTTTCTAATTATACTGAAATTTCAGTTATCAGTTATTTTTAAATATGAAATTAAACCGATCTTTGTATTCTTTTCATTCTGGTTTATTTTTTGATTTCGTGAATCCTAACGATTTGGCACTAAACTCGATTCAAGGTATTTATTTATTTATTTTTTATTTTTTGAAAAATAATGTAGATTTTTCTAAAATTGAATTTCAATGTTATTTTTATAATTAATATCTTAAATTATAATCTGTATTTTCCACTTTTTAAAATTAGAAATTTTTACTTACTATAACATTGTTCAAACACGTATAATACTGTATAATTATTAATATAATAGTTATTATTGTGTATAGTATTTATTAATTACTCAACGAACCTGTCATTTCAGTATAATCTCGTTCAATAATTTAAAAACGTTAACTGTTTAATATTTTAAATATTTATAGTTGTACCATTTAAATTAAGTAACTATAACCAATTACAAAATATTCTTTGAAACTATGAATATGTTACACGTCTAAGACTTTTTTTTTTAAAAATATCAATAAAATATTGAACAGAACCTTATATTATTTTTTGCATGTGCCTTACGGGAAGTAATTTCACTAAAAAGACTAATATTTATTTACACGTTTAGAATTTATCAATAAAATAAGTTTTAAACTATTCCGATTAAAATATAACTAAACAATTAGGAACTCTACTGATTTTTTTTTTAAAAATAATTATGAAAAAATGTTCTTAGCATCAAATAATACATACAGAATAATAACATATAATATTAATTTATTTTGATCGTCATAACACTATTATGTTACCTATAGTAAAATTTAGGAAGTATACTTTAAAACAGCCAGGCTCACCATTACCTATTTTACGTGTTCATATGCGTACTTCCGGTCAAGTTATTGTATATATTTATTTGGATTGTGCAGCACAATACACTCGTACCAGTTTTAATTCAACTGTTCAGTAATGTTCATGCATCTAAACATAATCGTGTGTTCTTTTATTATGAGCTTGTCTTTGTAAGTTTATTTTACTTATTTATCGCTGTATTTTGCTTGATTATTGTTTAATAATACTTTATATTATTTTACCTTATATTTATTATTAAAATACAATTTTCCTTTTAATATTAATCAATTCAACATAACTGACAGTAATACAATTCATGCGCTACAATTTTGTCTTCATGTTTTTTATGTTTTATTTTATCTCAAATTCCTAAATCTATTTTTACCATTTATGCTGCATAGGGCAAGTCAACCCTTACTATTCCAGACATTTATTTTAAGATTTCTTGTTGATTATAGTTATTTATATATACGTATATTGTATATATAATCAAATAACCAATCTACAAAGTGTGACTAATGTGACTGATCTTTCTATTTAATTTTTATACATAAATTTAATTATAACGATGATGCGTTGATATTTAAACAATTAATTAAATTTTATAATATAATTATTTCTTACAAATCATATATTAATTTAAAAAAATATAATCAATTAACTAAATCAAATGTTGGTCATAATAAATGTAAATCAGTAAATACGTTACTTATTATTTAATTTTTAGATAATCTAATTTTCAGTCGTCAAATTACATAATATAGTGATTAGTAGTAGGTTATCTATTTAAGGACAATTTTATATTCCAGAAATAAACTAATTATATGCCAAAAAACAAACAAATATAATAGAAATTATAGGTACAAATGTTGTCATTTAAGTTAGTATCATACTGTAATTTATTTATCAATAATTTGTACCTAGTACTTAGAAATTTACAATTAGTACCAGCATACTTTCAAGTATCAATCTATTTCGTGTTTTAAATTTGATAAAGTTCTGTTATATATTTTGATCCATTGTAATTAAAATGGATGTTTGTATAGAAGTATATATCGTATACTCTATTTTTATTGTCTTAATATAATATTAATTAGGTTAAGATTATTAACTTCTAGTATATTTTACTCCATATTGAGTTATAAATTATTTTTAAAATTATATTATTATACATAATACATAGATACTAAATTCTATTTGATAACTGGTATTCAAATTTTATAATTCTATGCAAAATTCTAGCATAAATTTACACTTATTTGAATACAATTTTTTATTATTTTTTATTTATACATACCTATCTTTATTATGTTTATGTAAAGTGTTTTTTAGTGTTTTTTAACACATTTCTATCATTTATTTTTAGCCGTCTACATTTGTTGTAGTACATAATATACCTAGTTAATTATTATTTTAAATAATCGAAATAACCATTCAACACTTATCTATTATTTATCTATACATTTCATTATTTGTTGTTACTCATTAATCATTATATTAGTCATCAGTATTCACTATTCAGTACATCTTTTAATCCTTCATCTAGTTTCGCATAAACCATTTATGTTATTTTAGATTTTGAATCGAGTGATGAATAATTTGATTTAACAGTTACTTTTATTTTTTTATGTTTGTCATTGCCTTCAGAGTAGAACAAATGCTTCAATTTTCAACTTTGAGACTAAGCAAATTATATACAGTTAATATTACAGTTCAAAAATAAAAATAATTCTATTACTATTAAAAAATAATCATGAAACACAAAAAAAAAAGTACGGAAAAACTCACTTATATATGCAATACTTCCCAATTTTTGATAAAATCAATTTTACTGTTAAAAAATGAATAACTGTTGTTACTTGAAATTATTACTGAACATTAAATTATTTTTTAAATATGATACAAATTCAAAATACACAATACAAATTTTACTTATTTTTCAGATATTTATTGTCATTTAAATATATATATATATATATTGTATATTTATATATTAACACTTTTATTTTTGTAAGCAAAAGAACTTGGCGTAGAAATATTTTATTGAAATACATTTATGTTTTGAGAATTTCTGAGTCGATTAAAAATCTGAAATTACCTTTTGCCTATATATTATACTATCGTTAATACTGTATTATTATAAGCTATTGTTATCCTTATCCTTTAATTTATTTTAAACCCTTTATGTTATGGTTTATATTTATTGCCAATTTAATAATATAAACATTTTTTTTCAGGTGAGTAATCCATTATATTACACGTTATACGAAGAATAAGTAAGAAATAGTTTAACTATGAATCATGCTCTCACATTTGTATTACAAATGGATTGGGTATCAAATAATCAATACAGTCAGAATTGGAGTAAGTTAGATTTATATTATTCTCAAAATTAAGTTATAAACGCCATACTAAAAAGATAGAAAGAATGGACAAATTTACTATGGGTATTTAATAGGTTCAGTAATCTTCAGACATCAAAGTCGTTAGTGTTTGTATCTTTACATAATTATTTTATTCGCGTGGTTCTTAGTTTTATATAAACATATAATTCAAACATCACCTTTAGTTCAAGTTTCACTTTAGTGTTCATCATATCATGACAGAACAATAATTTGAATATCTTTTATTCTTTTTATAAATTAATTTGTAAAATATACGTCAATCATAATGTGTTACGACATTTGGATATATCTTTAGAAAGTGTCCCAATTTAATTGTAGAAAATTGAAGGTGTCGATGAAAAGCGTGGTACATAAAGGTGATGGACCGTAACTGTGTCCAATCGTTTTGAAGTATTCCACTGTTTTCTATACAATTTCGCTTTTCAAAAACATGGAAATATTGTTGCTTGTTATAACCTTATATTTGTAGATAATATACAAATTACTAATCATTTTATTTGTACAATATTATGTACTTCAGTTTGAAATTTGTAATTAAACTGTGGCTCTTGAATCATTTTGATGCAGAACCTTTGTTTATGCCTCATAAAATGTGCGATTAATGTAAATTAATATTAATATACCCATTTTAGTGAGTGGTTTTTAGATGTAAATTATAGTGAAGATTTAGAATTAGAAAGTATAATATAAGGATGACCTCACAGTACGTGATGTCAAGATAAAAGTTAAAGCTGTGTTGTATTATGTTATTTCTTCTGTTATCTACATGGATATTTTCTTATAGATATTTACATCTGTTGGCTATATTTTTTTTCGTGTTTTACATTCTGACCTCATTTCATGGCGTTACTGGTTTATAATACACTTCCCCAACCAGACTGACCAGGGTCAGGGTCGTGTTCATGTATCTATGTCCAAATGAAGTGATGAGTAATAATCGGTGTCTAGCTGTATTTAGTTGATAAATACAACGGGAAATTATCTTCTATTAATTAATATTATATTAAAAGTCTATTTTTATTTTTTTATAAATTTCAAGTTTAAAAGTAGTGGTAATACTGACTATTACTTTTGATATTAGCATCATATCATATAATCAAATTATTTTTTATTAATTCTATAATTAATTTATAAAAATAAAGTAGGTAGTTGGTACTTATATCTTAAAGTAAATACGTACAGTTATAAGTTCAGTAATTAAATTTTAATACCACTTAATATATAACTATTGTATTTAAACTCATTATTTTTTTTTTTTTTTTTTTTTTTTAATGAATGCAATTTATATATTTTCTTAAGAAAAATTGATTTCCTAAAATTGTTAATTTTTATATTACCTATTTTAAGTTATTACTTATTAAAACACGGATGAAATTACTATTTATTATGTTCTAGCTTATACCTTGTATTATTATAATGTTAATTCCTATCTAGTATCTGAATCCGCTAACTACAACATATTTAAACATTACTCTATTTATTAATTATTTTTTATTAAATCTAATATTTGATTATTCATTTTATGAACACATAATGTTAAAAATTAAAACCCCCAACTGAGATTTAAAATATTATGTACGCTTAAAATACGTCATATTTTTTAAGCGTAAAAGTTTCACTATACTGTGTTATTATTTAGTTGAAATCGTGAAAATTTAAATTGCTCATCTCTTTAATAACTATTATTCAAGTCTCAATTCATTCGATTATATATTTTGTGTACGAATTAAAACGATAATTCCAGATAGGTTACTTATATAAACTTGTTAAAATTTTGAAATATTCCAAAATCACGTGAAATGTGTTCATGCACTGGTGATACGCACTATGTACAACAATAATAATCAGTCATGTATAATTTTAATAATACATAATATAGGTCTATCGCCTATATAGTTTTGATTTTAAATGATAACTAACATACGCTCTCGTTTAAAAAACAAAAAATCCTTAAGTGTTTTTTCTAATTTTATTAATCATGTACATGATGTATAAGTAGATCGTAATAATCTTCGTAGTCAGTTGTAATAATAAACGTTTATCTCAGTGTACTTTTTAATTGTAAATTATACCTTGCAAAATTGGTTAGCGTTTTGAAAGCGATGTTCAAAAGTATATATATTTATCATATATTATTATACATCATCAATCGACTGCAGAGTTATACGTCCCCTCCAGCCGCGCTACCGGCTGAATGTCGGTTTCTGCACTGGTTTCAGGCTTCAGTAGGTTAGTAAGTGTCGTTCGTATCGTTCAGTTGCCAGTCGCTCCGCCGCTGGTAATCTGGTAGTGCGATTTAGGAGTCATAACGCTATCAAATTTCAATCGATTCGCACGTGCGTACATTAGTACAAGTTTTAATATATATATATGTATACAAATAGTGTTCTAATTTTAATCGTGCGAAGTATGATGTGGTGTATGACGTGACATGGTCGACGGATTTTACTATGGCGGGTTTATTAAGGGTACCACATTACCGACATAGTGGCGAAAATAGCAGGCGAACCGGTCCCGAAGAAGGGATCGATAATTTGTTGTTGGTGCCAGAAAGCGTGCTAGATATGGACGGTAATCAACTTAGGGATGACTTGAATGGATTGAGATTTGCATTTCGAAAACAATATCTGCAGGCGGATCTCGGGCCTCAGGGAAATATTTGGATATGTAAGGTTCATGATGATGTATTGTACATAGTTTTATAAGTTTATTTCTGTTATAATTATGTAGGTTACAATCCTACCTAATAAATATAATATACCATTTTGTGTTTACTGTGTTGGTCTTTTTAAAAAACTTTTTCTAATATTTCATAAGTACCTCTAAATATATGTGTGTGTGTGTGTGTGTGTGTCAGACAGTTAGTAACCGTCATATATAAATATATGAGTATATATAGTACCAAATCGATGAATATTTAATAAATTATCGAGCTTGACCTAAATTATTTTTGTTATTAATATTATTATGTGTATGAATATTGTATATTTTTATAGAACGCATATAGTTTTTAAAATGGATACCTACTGTATTTTAGCATTTTATTTTGTAATATGATGGAATTGTATGTTTTTTATAACGCATTAAAACATAATTTTCAGGTTAACATTACCACACCCTTAACTATGACAAAATCTTTTTAAGTGATTAATTTAGTAAAAATTCCTAATTTTACTGAAAATTATCATATATTATACATGTTTTTCATTATGTTAATGAGGTAATATTATAGATATAAACATGCAAAGTATTTACTATTTTTAATCTATTCATAAATTATTTAGTATTTTACTTCAAACAAAAATAGTTTTTGTTTTGTGATTATATATTACTAAGTTGGCTGATATTTAAATGATTTGTTTTTATGTCACTGTTTACCTGTGACAAGCAAAATGATAACTGATAATAATATTTATTTATCCATTAAAGTGTCAATCAAATTCTTATACCGTGTATATGATTTTTTCAAGTCATAAGACATCAAGCTCTCTAAAGTTTCAACTTTAACTAATTTCCATATTTATTAATACTGTACCCAAATTTAAATGGTACGATATGTTATTGGCAACTTAGAGCAATGTGTTACGTATCAGACACGGTTAGATGATTACTTTTTTCTAGCTGACAGATTTTTCGAATGGCTATTGTACATTTTTTTTTTTTTTATATAATGACTAAGGTAAAAAAATGTTTGGTATTAAATTTTTTTAAATATAATTTTTACTCTGCGATTTGCACGTACATCTATTGTTAATATTTAGGCTGTATCGTGCAATAAACTTATTTCAATGACCATCCTATATAAGAATGTTCTAATAAACTAAAATTATCCTGCATCTATTGAAAATTGATCATAGTTACCAAATGATTTAAAATCATAAACGTGATTATTGAAAGAAATAATAGTTGTAATTTGTTAGAATTATACTACTAAACATGATATGAATCAACAAATTATTCTTAAAAATACATAATTTTTAAACATATAAATAATCTGTATTCATTGTTGTATATAGACATTATAGTCTAATAAAAAAAAGTTCTAACAAATAACAGTCTAATAATTTATAAAAACAACAACTATTATATAATGATAGTACATTTGAAAAAATGAAATTATAAATATGTAGATACTATGATAAATTAAAGTTTTTGTAACTAGACTGTCTCACTCCTCACGCCAATTCACGTAGAAAAAAATGTTAGCATATTTTATTTATTATACAAATAATTGTTATAGATTTTAAATATTCTTTTTAATAATAATAAAAAAAGTAATACATTGTATAATTTTTATTTTATATTGACTACTCCAGTAGCAGTACTCGAGAACAATTGACTAAATATTATGATAAAATGACGCAATTCGCACAATCGTGTAATTACAGTAATTTTGCAGTGAAAGTGTAACTATGCCAAATTACATTATAGCCCATAACAATATTCCCAATTCACAAAAAAAAAAAAAAAATTAATATTTTGTAACCGTTGCAAAGATGGAGTTAGATCAATTCCCAGATTTTCTTAAAATCTTAGTTTTCGTAATGGAACACAACTAATAGTTGATAACTTGCAATAGTTCAATTTACTATAAGGTATTATTCTGTTTAGCCTTCAACTTCGATACATCCTTGACATTGAAAGCCTGGAGATTCTGAGGCATCTAATTATTTTCATATTTATAAGCACGTATTAGTTGTCGAATGTAACAAAGAAATAATAATACAGTAGCCACGTGTGTTGTTCGAATTGAAAATTATACACATCAGTTTCATAGATAAAAAAAAGAAACAAGATCTATAACTACAAGAATTTCGAATTTTTAAAGTCAAGTCATTAATATCAAAGAATCAGGTTTTATAACGATTCGACTTTAGTCTGTTATCTCTTTTTTTAATTACACTAAATATCCTAAAAATGTTTTCATATACTTCTTCCATTGATAATGTAGCAGCAGACTTTTAATGATAAATTCTAAATTTATTCAGTATTTTCCGAAAAATATTTTAATACTACTGAAAACTTTGCAGATATATATGGTTATCTATATAGAGAGGTTTAGAGAGGTTCTCTAAAAAAATTATGAAGTATATCTACAACTTTTTAATAGTTTAGATAATCAAAAATATTTATCCTTACTTTTGTATTTTACAAAAATGTGATTTATTTATTTTTTTTTTACATATTTTAATATTTTGAAAATTAATATGTGAATTATAGAATTTTGACTTTAAAGTCCTAAACAATATTTCATGTTTAAATATTTGTATTATTTTATTTTATAAATATAATAACCTACCTACAATTAAAAATCCATTCAGGAAAAATTTCAGAATTTCATATGGAATGCAAAGTAGCTTACTAGTATAGCCAACTAACCATAATTAGTCACTCGTAAAAAAGGTATTCTCAAGTTTAAAAGTTATTATTATTTAAATAACATTACAAAATTAACCATGTCATTTTGTACAAACGAAAACGATTTGATGTTTAATGCGAACAAATTCAGTATGTTAATCAATGAAATATGATTAAATTAAAATAATTTAGCCTTAGGAAGTTTAAAAATTAATTAATATTATTGATATTTGAAAATTTAACTATGGTAAATTAATTTTTTAGTTTAATGTTTATAAAGTATAATCTATGTATTTTATTGGTTCAATTATCAAAAAAAAATTGATTTGGTGATATTTTATACCACTCACACATTATAAATAATATAACTAAAGGAGATAAAATATTTTTTATAGATTCGTTTATTTATTGTACTAGTAGATAAGTTACTTGTCTTTTAATTTGCCCACTTTTTTGCGATACTTAGTATTATACTTTTTATTGTTATACCTTTATATGAGTATTTTTTATTTTATACAATCACTGTAATTTCATAAATTTGATGAAAAGTGTGTAGTATTATTAATTTCATTTTTTCGTATAATAATAATCGGTTAAACTGTGAAAATTATTAAATTACAAAAAAAAACTAAAAATTATATAGTACAGGTATTCGTTTTATTTTTTTAAGTTTAATTATTGGTCATTGACCACGTGTCATTCCGGGTGGTATAGATATATACTGATCTATTTGATTTAGAAGGTCATTGAAATTCCTTGTTTTGTATGTTGAGTACTTCGGTTAGAACTAAATATATTTACTTGAATTTGGTAATTAGTTTTACCTGTACACCGTAACTACCAGAATTTATCGAATCGTTTTTACGGTTCCTTACGGCATAATGCACTGTGTAATCAAAAATCAGAATAAGGTATTTGAATCCTACAATTAACCGTTAATTTTTTTCCACGCCACTATAGTTACATATTGTTGATAGATATAGTATGCATACAACCATTTGACCTCGTTTTGACAAGACATAAATTGAATATAAAATAGTATTATCTGTGGTTATTGCCATTTAAATTTACGTTATGGTATATAATATATTATAGTATAATTATTATGTTATTTACAATTATCTTAAATGCTCACTGTATAATTTTTCTTTATTATAATTTTAATTAAACATGTTTGTCCCTTAATACACATTTGTTTGTGCATCTTAAATATCATATTTTATAGAGAAAATTAATATGGTCATCTATGACGAGCGTTTATTCATTTGAAATGCATTATATTATTAAGAAAGCGGCATCTAGGACACATGACGTATAATATATACGTAAAGGTTATAAAAGAATACATGATCTGAGTGAGCATCACTAATGTAAAAATATATACTAAAGATATGGAAGAATTAAAAGTGAAAGTTTAGTAAATAACAGGATAATTCAGGACCATTATATTAATTTTATTATTAAATATGTGCATTATTTAGGTAAAAATGTACCTCTATTTTTTCTAACTTTCTGAGGTTAACAATATAATTTAAGGATTATATGTTTTAATTAGTGTAAGTCGGTGATTTAAATAATTAATATAGATATATTGCTACTTATAAATACAATAATATATAATTTACACGATAGATGATAATTTTATAAGAAATAAAATTTGATTCAAAAATAAGTAGATGACAATATAACTATTGATTTAATGTCTAAAAATAGCTCTACTAGAATAAATAAAACTTCTTAAATTTATATGATAATTTCAATACCACTACAATATTTGTCATACACAAAATTTAAACTTTTTTAAAAATATAAATTGTTGTATAAAATCCTTAAGATTTTTCATTTTAAATTTAAATGCGATTAACTTCCAAGGAAATCGCAATATACAAATATTGTTATTGTTTTTTACTTTTATTAGCAAAAATTATGCCATTTTTGTTTTTAAAATTGTTATTTTAGTGAGTATTATTGTGTTTGAAAAGTATTAAATAACAATATCAGTTACACATTCATTATTTTATTATAATTTTCCATATTTTTTCATATACTTAACTTAAAATGTAACTATATCATAATGTATTTTAACAAAACTATTACAGAAATATTATGCATGTAAAATATTAAATGTCTATTTATTATTTGTTAATTCACAAATGTTAAATTTAGCTCACTTTTTATAAATATGCATTTATGTACCTATGTATAAATCATTAAAAAAGATTAATCTATTGTACAATTTATGTGGGGATCGAAACTCCTATTGGTGAAAATAATTTCCTTGATTTGTTAATTGTAAGTGAATTTGCATTAACATATATGTTGCATATGTTAATGCATATTTTTTTAAACTGAATAACAATATAAATTCTTGAGTATAATAATCAATGTTGATCGTGTAAAATAAATATTTGATGGTCTGCTGATGAAAAACGTTTAAAATAGGTAGGTAGTTGTATATTTTTTTTCTTTGTCTATGAGGTACAGTAGCTAACAATTTACCATACCTTGAGAATAGAGAATAGAAAATTTAAATAATACCAATAAGATTTGAAATCGTCGTTAGGTTATAGATTGATATAATATAAATATATCTAAATATCTTATACGATGGTGCTTAGATATTTCAAGTCGTCAATTTAAAGTTATATATGTATACTGAACAGCATTTCAAAATTAAATCGATGTTGTTAAGTATTATGTTTAAAAATTAACTTTTCATTAGGAACTATATTACGTACATATTGCATACATTGTATACTTAATTTATTTAGTCGTTTTGTTATAATAGTATAAATTTCCCTTTTGGACAGGTAGAATCTGCCGAAAGAAAATTTATTTTCTAGTAAATAAAAAAAGAATCAAATACGACTGCAAAAACAGTTTGTAACTGCTTAAATAAAAATATGTATTTATCGCTTGCACATAGTAAAACCACTCATTTCATGAACTGGATATCCAGATTTTTGAAATTCATCCAGATTTTGAATTTTGACGAAAATACATTATAATATGGACATCCATTTCATGAAATGGACTATACATATATTGTGTACTTTGTGTAATTATTATAAAATAATTATTTTTATTATTTATTAATAAATTATGTCGTATTATATTTTTATTTATTTTTCATGAAAATATAATATGTATAATAAACTATAATATACGAGATAATTGTACCTATATTATATTTTATAAATGGCAGTGTTACTTATAAAATATAATTATAAAATAATATCCTTATTATTTATTTTTCACGGCAATTGATTATGACATAGATTATTACATTTACCTAGTGTGTTATTTTTAAAACATGCACTCTGCCTTGATTGACAAGTAGTTTTTGCCTTACAGTTTATACAACCAAGAAAAAAATCCTTACCCTCCTAAATTTTTTTTAATAATTTCTGACTAAAAATTCAACGTTTTTATCAAATTAATTCTTAGTGACAAATTGAATTATTAATTTTTTCAAACATTTACTACTAAATCATCCTTTAAGTAAACCATATTTTGTTCCAAACTTTTGCAATTATTTTTATATTTGTTTCGTGATCACACAAATTATGTATAGTGGATCTATATGTACCTCTACCAACTTTCGGTACTCCAAATGCAGTGCATTGGTTAATTTCAAAATCGTCTGCTCTTTTTTTGTTTTCCAATTAAAAATAATTTTAAATTAAGATTTAATAGAACATTTTTACCGTATTCTATTATCTACCTTGATCATTTTCTCTGCAGCTATAATTTGGCTTTCGTGTCCACGTTCGCGTTGAATTTATATTTTCTTACTTGAATTGCATAATTGGCAGATAATATTTTATTATTTTCAACAATTCCCGATAATAACTATCTCATTTCAACTTTACAAATACTGCAGGCAAATGAGCGTTTTTCAATTTCCTTTTCTGAGATGTATGTTCAAGATCTTCTTCCGTTGTTAATTTCTTCAGCAGATCAAATGGTCAATTTGATATAATTAGTCCAATTTTTGGGTCATTTCCAGATAAAGCTTTATATAGGCTACATCCAATCTTCGATAAAATAAACTATTTTTTTGGAATTAAACAAAATTTAATCTAATATTCTACTTTTTGGCTTTGGTTTAAGTCATCCATGGTCGTAACATCTTGATTAGATCTCTCAATATACTTCTGACTTTGATGGTGTCTAGAGTGTATTTCATAATCAATCGCCGTGCAAAAATAAACAATGAGAATATTATTTTATAATAATACTTCATAGGTAACACTGTCATCATTTATAAAATAAAATATACAATTATTTATAATATAATTTATTGGTAAATACCAAAAAGAATTGTTTTATAATAATTACACAAAGTACACAATATATGTATTGTCCATTTCTTAAAATGGATATCCATATAATGTATTTTCGTCAAAATTCAAGATCTGGACGAATATTACAATGTGGATGCGACATATAATTTATTATAATATATCATCTGTAGCATTCGACCGTTAGTTATTTTGAAAATATATATCTACATATACAAAATATTTTTATCGTCGTTTGTTTATAATCATAATATTAAATACTATTTAATATCTATAATATATGAGGTACATTTTCTTTTTTAATCTATTAATGACACATATTATACACATGGGGTGGCCAACTTCCGGCCTGTGACGCATGGTTCTCGTCATTGTCAAATACGACACGAATCTTATTTATAAAATTTAAATGTTCTTATTATTATTATTATTATTACTATATACAACTAATAAGTACAATTATAAAAAAATTATCAAAGTTCATAAATGTTTTAGCTCTTATTATCATTATATTCATCTATGCGGTCCGTTTACTTATTCATGTTAGCTCCCCCTGTTAAATAATATTTTACAGCCATTAAAAAGATTAAAAAAAAATGTCTTTCTTAAATTTATAATAATATAGTAACCACAGAAATAATTTATAGTCTATTTCTGTAAAATTGTGTCTCCAATGTAAATATAATTTTTATTAATTCGAATTAAATTTAATATAATACAAATAAAATGTTTATGTGGTCTGTACCTACTGTACTCAATTGTCTACGAGACGTTATAAGCATGAAAGTCTTTAGATATATTATTATATTACTTCAAAATTTAAATATAGTTTGTTGTATATAATACCACGTGCCTACCAAATAAATATAATTAATTTTATTTAATTAAAGAAAAAAAAACATTAAATACAACGTTAGAAATATATTTTAACCAAGTCATATCGTATTCGGGACGAATTGAAAAAATTACAATAGGTGAAAATACCAATATTATCTATATACACGATTATTATTTCTCGTCCAACCTCAACCACTGATACTCGTCTACGACAGTAACAACCATGCGCATAGGTATATCAGTAATAACTAATAATATTATAACCGTCGATGTGCTTACGCACATAATATTATTATTATATTATACAGTTTTTACGCGCGGTGTGCGAGAAGTCGACGGCGTGGCACGCGCAATGCCTTCTCGTTAATTAGGTAGTCAAAACAAAAAAACTAAAAAACTCGATACCTACTACAACAATAATAATAATATATGAAACGAATAAGTTTCGTTCGCCATAATGCGCCATATATATATTTATATATCGGTTACACTGCGTTCACCGACAGATAACAATTATTATTAGAATAATTAGACGATTATTGTTATTATTATTTTTTATTTCTCCGAACAGATTTTGCGCATAAACCGACATACGCGCGTGCATGCATACACACACAAACTTGTATTAATATTAATTTTTTTTTATTTCACGGGCCACCTCCGTCCTCGCGCGGTTTGTGCTCACCGCGAAGTATTATACGTGAGCGGATCAAGACCGACGACTGGCCGACCTACCGCCGACGTAGTCTCACCGCTCCCGTCGCGCGACGTATGAGATACGTTTGTACAATAAAATATTATGTAGAGTGCAGTTGTCTTATGTTATGCATGTCAGTCGTAGCCTCGTTAACGTCGTCGTCGCCCGTTAGTTATTAAAGTTAGTAGTCGTCGTTGAAGTCTGAAATATTATCTCACTCGCCGCGACTTCTATAACGCGCGCGCCCGCGCATCGTATCCCTTGTACAGTTTATCGCCCTAGACGGTCATGGAACATCCCGTCGAACCGCTGCAGTTCCAATATAACGACGCTAGCGACACGTTACACGATCGTTCGCCGTCACCCCAGCCCCAAAAAATATCGGAATCCGCGCTATCCGCCCTTCGGGGCATACTGGTGTCGTCGCTGCAGATATCGGCCGAGGCGCCGGTTCCGCGCCCTCGCCAGGCTCCTGCCAAGACGTCGTTCTCGTCGCCGCCGCCGCCTCCTCGACGTCGTCCACGTCTGCACGTCACGTTCGATTCACGGACGGCCCGCGCCACCGCCGGTACACTGCAGCCGTTGGTCTTTATACAATTAATATGCATATATAACTATTATGTTCACGATATAGACTAAACTTTGCAGGACTTGTTTCCACTACTCTTATTACGTCTCATTTATTTGCTTTGAATCGTACTAGTTTGGACATGTGTCCCCCAATGGTTTTTAGGTATTGATTGTTTTAACAGGCGGTAGTACGACAAATCAGAAGTGATTTTTTTAACTCGACGAACAGTACTTTTTTAATACCGGTTTACGCGTATATCAAAGTTATCCTACTTTTGGGCAACAAGTCAAAATCCTTAAAATAATAAGCTTGTATTATTGAGATAAAACAATAAGTATTAATCTAGTTTTCAATGCGTTTTGGATCATATCGTAAATGACATTTTCTCTAGATTTTCTTAAAAGGACATTGACATCTTGTCCTTATATTAATGATCGTTAGTAGACAACGATTATTTAACACCATATCAACGCCCCTGTGGCTATGAGTGTACTATCAAACTTTCGCGATGAGTCATCACGAGTTTAATTCTTGAATTCTTCTCACCACCACGCTCCGTCCACCAGTTTCGAGTCGTATTTATTATTTTATACTCTTCCCGCACTACACACGTGCAAATACATTTACGATCATTTATCGTGGATCATATTACGTTCGATTGTAGCACGACGACAACAATCTAATGGAAAAGTTTCACCGTATATGTATACCAAACGCTGTTAGTATAGTCTTCTCGTGGCCCCGATTGACTTAGGATTTCGCTATAACGGAAAACGTGTTACAACATGATGTGTAGTGCGCGGGGGTGATCGAGAAAAGAAGATCGTTGCACGTCGCAAGATCTATATAATCGATTATTCGCGTAATAATATATATATATATATTATGTATCCGGTTGAGTGAGGAGGGTGGTGCATTTTACGATTAAGTCCACTTGAACTCTGTGCAGAAGCTTTCTCGTGTTAAACACGTCACATAACCTATCTTATTACCGTGGTAATGGAAATATTTATTGTGTTGTGTTAAATGCACGTTTGTCGTCGATCTATGATTTTTGATAAATGTAGACACTTATTGCTAATGCTTATTATATGACCTAAGTACCTTGCTATACATGTAGTTAAAGTATGTTACGTTTCGAGGTCCCCGCCACAAAGCGTTGAGCCTGTAAAATTTATTGCAGTCCGTAAACCAAATTTAATATCATATTATCATCGTCGTTGTACAACATTCACGGGATTTGTAATAAGTCATAACATTTTCACCATCGTTTTAGTATTGTTAATATTATTCCCCAGTAAACACAAAATATAAACTCATGATAAACTGAAAGCCGAAAATTATTATGTAGCCGTCCGGTTTAAGATTAGAAACAACGTACGCGCGCGACCGTTCTCTTTGCACCATGCGCTCATATTGTGTGTGTCCACTGTGTCCGCATAACATTTTCTTTTTAGGAGTGGTCACACCAGCCGTCTGTATTCGTTCGTGAAGGTCGCGACCGCCATGATGTCATTTTTGAAAAACTATTTTTTTTTTATAAACTCCATTTACGGTAGCACGAAATAAACGTGGCAATGTCGAATACAATAAACATACAAGAAAAAACGTCAGTTTTTATGTACATAATAAACTTATAATGGCAACTTCCATATTACTATTATTATTATTATTATTATTATTATTATTTATTGTTGTACACCGCTCCGGCTAATATGCGCTACAATATACGACTCGCTGCGATGTTTACACATCACGATCACACTCTCATAACCGATTTAAAAGATAATATATCTTTCTTTTTCTCTCTCTTTCTTTCTTTTGGGCTAGATGACTATTCGTGCGAGTTATTATGTTGTTTGTTCCGCATATTATGTACGAATGCAATTAATGATGAGTCCTACGTGAGTGGGCACGAATTTCGTATACCCACTCGACTCATCGAATAATATACAATAGGTATATTTAGGATATATTATTATATTGTATTAAACAACTGCACTGCAGTAAACGGGATCGGCTGAATATTTAATGCCGTAATTATGATTGTACACTTTTGACCTACGATTAGTCCTCATTTATCTTTATGTCATACTTATAGAACTATATACAATTTTATAATTTTTTATTATTATTTTTGTTTTTTTTAGCAGGAGTGACCACTGTTAATTCTGACAACCGGCCAAATACGGCACCAACACCACCTCAAAATTCTTCTAGAGGTTTGTCTTTTACAGTTTTTCTAATATATATTAAATTTATAATATTTTACATTTTATATTATCATTACATCTCTGGGGTATAATTGTTAAACCACGTTTAATAAAATAATATTATCATCAAATTAGATCTATACAAGCTATTATTCTGTAAAAACAAACTTATACTTGAGCTACATCTTTATGTATAGTTCATAACTGGTGCATATATAGTTGTAAATATAATATAAATTGTATAGTTTTCAAAGTTCCAAAATTATATAGATATTTACTAGGTAACCAAAAATTATTATATATATATATATATATATATAAGTATTTACGTATATTTTAATGTTTCACATACTTACCGTAAATAATTTAAAAAAATATATCTTACCTTTTGAATTTTAAAATATTATATAAATTCTATTTTTAATTTTTTTTTTCTATTCAATCAGCAGGCGGACTTCATTGGTTTGCCCATGGTGCAGATTCATTTGACTTTTATGATGAAACAAACGAAACAGGTTTACATAAATGTTCTCATGTCTATATTGTCTTTTATAAGACAAAAACTAACACATAATTATTAGATAAATCATCGTCTATTTGTTTGCCTATTATTTTATTATCGTGTTATACTAACAGTTTTTTTGGTATTTTGCTGCCGAGTTTTGTGTGGAATTCGAACTTCAAATAATTTAGTTAAATACTTAAACGTTTAAATACCGTTTTATGCGTATATATAAAACACTGTGTCATTATTTATATTTAGAGTAATCGCAGAATCATCTGGTTGATTACTATAAAAAAACTACATACAATATGCTTTTAAAATACGAACTAAAAATATATGTTATATGTTATTGGTCTCGAGGATATATAATCCAAAAGTGATTTTTTTCATTTATTTTCAATTTCTTTTTTCACTTAAAATTTTGTTTAGTCTAAGTTTATTATTTTATGCTGTGTGTAGATTTATACATCAACAATATAAATAAAGAACTTAGAAACTAATATTTTCCCTTTGTTTTATTATTATTATAATACCGTGTGTTTGTGAGTCGTGTGTTTTGATATTAAATATGCGAGCATTACTATTTATGCTCGCGCGTGCCACTCAATGCCATTTGAGTGGGCGATTGCAATTATTATTATGGGCTGGATAACTCTTATAATCCTTACAATATATTAAAATCGAGTTATTATTTTTGTCTATGAAGGAAAAGAAAATGCAATCAAAGACCGTGAAGAACGATTACGACTTGTTCGTGAGAAACACGACGAAGAACGCCAAAGAAAACTCGATGAACTCAAACAACAAGTAACTTCGTTTATTTTTTGCATTCATTATTATCTGATTGACTTTATCTGTGAGTATGTTAATCGTATTCTGTTTTTCAATTCAGGCACTGGCTGTACAAAGGTATAGAGAACAAAAAGAAGAGGAAAGACGTAGACGTTTAGATGAAATGCGTTTACGAGATACTGAAAGGCGACAACAAGTGGAAGAAAGAAAAAGACAGTTGTTCGAAGCCGAGAGAGAGAAACGAGACGCTATACTAAAAAAAAATCTAGTAATATTATAAAAATAAAATAACTAGCTTACGTGTGCCGAGATCGTTTATGTTAAATTAATTATTTTTATTATACGCTCTATCATTACTCATTATAGGAACGCGAGGCCAGAATTGTGTCAAAAAGAAGAAATGAGCGTAGTTCAATTGTTTTTGCGTTTGGAAGTTCGACACCTCGCATGCTTGAACCATCAGAAACCGGCGGATCATACTGGGCTAGTCGCAGGTAAATAAAGTGTTAATATCTAATACCCTATATAATTGTATAAAAAGTAATTCCTATTTGATTTATTTCTGGCACAATTAGATTCTTATCGTTGTATACGAACACAGTATCGCGTTTATTTCTAATATACCTTATCTACAAGGTGCTTCACGGTGAACTGATAACTGCAATAACTTTTGTTCTATTGAACATTTTCAACTTTCTCTTTTTTTAAATAATTGATTGTCATCTGCGCTACATTTAAATTGATTTTTTAAAATTTTTTTTAAATTTTGTTTGTAAAATTAAGAATATAATAAAGTTTCTATTTGATATTTAAAAATCAAAATAGCCATTTTGTTAATATGATTTTTAAAACATGTTCGCAAAAAAAAAAAAAGTGAAAAATGTTCAGTTGTTTATTTTTTATGATTTTTTGAAGTTTGCATAATTTTATATTATTTCAATAAATTTTCTGAATAATCGATAATCGCTGTAACATTGATAAACAAAAAATAAATTTGAATTTATGCAAACTTTAAAAATTATTTAAACATTATTGACTCAACCTTAGTAAAAGTTTATACACCAACATTTTTTAATTTTACATACAAAATACTAAAAAAAAAAAATTAAAATATTTTAAATGTATAGCGCAGACGACAATTGACAATTTTTTTTAAAAAATGTTGAAAAAGTTATTGCAATTGTTAGTTAATCGTAAAACACTGTATAAATAAAGTTTGTATTTGATTCTATTGAATTGTTTCATAGAGCTACATCTACCAGCAACGTGATGATGTTGAGCAGTACAACTCCTATGGGTCCTCTAACCAGGAGGTCGTCAGAACGTGAGTTGAACGAATGTTCTGGCAAAAAAAGAGCTGCTTCAGCTGGCGGTCTGTCCAACCGCAGTACCGACGGTAAGATCGTCTATATATATTTTGTAATAATACCTTCAATCCGTGTTTTCGGTTTACGAGTACGATAATAAAATAAACTTTAGAAAACAAAATTTTTTCAACGTCAGATTTTTCAGAGTACAATAATAAAAGACATTCCGTTATGAATGTTTTGCATTGGAGTGATATGTGTTACCCTGTTATCCCAGAATACCCTGTAGATGTGGGGTGTGGTGAGTTTTATTGGGGACGAAAATCCTATACTATATACGTGTGCCATATCCTAATATAATTGTGTGTCGATTGAATAATAATATGTAATATATAATATTAATTTCAAATGCATGTAAATATTTCTACACATAAATTTACGGATCAAGAACTAATTTGTCTGACCAAAAAAAAATATTGTTGTGTATTAGTGCGTGATTTTACTTATATTGTATTACTAATTGAATTATCTTTTCTATTAATTCCACCTGTTGTAGGTCAAAATAGTTGGTGTGAAATTGTGATTTACGTAATTTGTAGCTTACTATAATATATAAATTTAAATTTAAAAAATATCAGTTTTCAACCTAATCGTGTAAATAAATAATAAATTGTTTTGAATTATACTTTTAAGAAGATAATTAACAAATATAATAAATTTGATAGGATTTTAGCGCCGATAAGAGAAGATAATTTTATTGTATTATTATATTGACTCGAACCGTTTGCAAAAAACATGTTCTGGGTGGTAGTAGTTAGTATACTTAATAGATTAGTAATACCTATAACAATAGTATTTATACATTTTATGTATTTATTTGTGGCTTACCGTAATAAAACCCCCTTCATTTACCAACCAAATAACGCGTACATGTTATAATACTATGTTTTAATTAGCTTTTTGCTAGCCCCGCGTATACGCCTATTTACTCTATCCGCTTCCTGCGCGTGTACCTATTACTAAGTAGAACAAAATTACCGTCATTTTGTATACTAATTAATTAATTAGCTCTGTAAACTGCACACGCGTGTTGTCTCTATACCCTGAAGTCGCATTCGTGAACGTAGTATATTGTATATAAATATATAATATACTATATTTTGTGCAGCAGTGGCGTTGTGAACTTGGATTATACCTTATGGGAGCAGCCTATTTAATGTTATGTATATATTTTTAAAATAAAAGACTTGTTGGAATTATCAAATTATTATCAAGCTTTTATTAAAATAATTTAAATTAAACTCGAGTCATACAAAACTTACTGTTTCTTTATGACGATATGACACGTTATATCGTTCGCTCGTAGGTAAACATCAAGATTATACTACTCGAATTCCATACCAATATTATAGTATAAATAATGATTTCCAATCTTAATACATTTCCGATTCGGATTTTCATATAAACTTCAAAGTTTTTATGCAAACTTGATACCAACCTTTCGAATGCTAGCTCTATAGGCCGTGCCGGATTTAAGTTTCAAAGGCCGTGTTGCAACTACCAATATTGGAAGCCTCTTAAAAAAAAATTGTTATTTAAAAGTCGTAGTATAATGTATTGATTATGTGTAATACTTTTGGGTGCATGATAAAAGTGAAGATGAATTTAAAATGAAAATATTTCTACTAGGCACCTCGTGGTTCATACGCGTTCCGAGTTACGCGTTGAGATAAAACTGAACAATCTAGAATTAATCGTGGCGGGTAATTTCTTAAAATGCCTATTTCTTCTCAACAGTTATTCAATATCCTTTAATTCATCGCTTTACGAAATTAGAAAATCTTAAACATCAATATTCTGAGACGGTGAGGTCCCTATAAAAAACCTCACTGTTGTGTCCCCGGTGCATTGCACATCCTGCGCCCATTGACGCAACTAGGGGGTACACAAGAGACTTGTACACCCCCAAAAATAAAAACATTTTTCTATTAAAATCTGGCTATTTTGAAGTAAATATTACCATTAGTTAAAATATTTTGTACTATGTGCGTATCGTTGAAAGTAAATAACTATTATTATTCCCAGCTATCTGTAAGCTCTTCACTTTTTGTGCCCCTTAAAAAAATATTGGTCTATAGTTGCACCTGTGCTTGCTCCTGTGCTAAATCCGTCACCGTTTATACAGGTGTACTGTATATGGATTGCGTATAAATAGACCGTTCGCGACGCCACTGAATTTTTATTAGTAAATGTTATCCCGCCGACTATTGGTGATTTGTTCTGGAGGTGACGGTGCATCGCGTTTGTACATGTGTAACATATATGTGTTTAGAAGGCGGTGACGGGAGCGCCGAACGGAAGGCGGCCAGACGGAAGACGGACCTGATGCCCACCATCGTGTCCCCGCGTGACCTGACGCCCTGCAGCCGTCCCGGATCGTCCAGTTCGTCCCGTCGGTCACCAGGTAGGGCGAGTTCGATGACTCGGCTGGACGGCGCCGCCACCGCTTTCGGCGGCGGATGCGGTCGACTCCTGTCGTCGGCGCGCAGCATGAGCCACTTGGCCGGCGGCGGTGGCGGCGGCGGGCGGTCTGCTGTCGCCTTAGGTGCCAATAAGGATCGGTCGACGCATCACCGTAGTATGATCGCCTTGAACCCGGTGCCGCCGCCCAGACCCACCAGAGCCGAGCGACTGCGCAAGCGCGCCAGAGAATTCGCAAACGGCGGTGGTGCAGGTACGTGCAAGACACACATAACCAGTCGTACATTTATTATTATCATATTATTACGGCGGCTGTATGCGGCACATATTATGTTATTGATATGATAATATTGTGTACGACGTATACTGAGAAATTAGTCGAGCTAACTGCACCTCGTTAACCGTGGCAACATCGCCGAGGATCCTTGTTCCTTCGTAACCCATCACGACCACCATCACTTCGTAACATCATCCTCCAACCTTTTTTTTTTCGTAATCTTCGCGTGTATCGACTATTGTGTGATTGTGTGTATTACATGTATGGACTGGCGTTGTCCTGCGTGCCTAACACGTTCGCTGAGGAGATTTACCGGCAGACTCTCTATAAAACCTCCTCTTGAAAACGATCGCGTTTATACGCCAACTGTCCTGCAAATGCCGATTAAATATATTATGGAACAATCCGTACAGCCTTTAATATCGTTGTCCTCTTTGCGCTATACCCATATCGCACGCAGCATCTCTTTCATTTCGTAACTAAACCGTTAAATTCTGATGAGAAAGTATTTTACATACATATATATATTATCGTACAAGTAAATCTGTTACTTGATGGTTTATACGCAAAAAAAGCGAAAATTTTAAATGTTATTAGGTACTAATAAATATTTGTCTACCGTGTACTTGATGTATTTTCGGATTTTTTGATCGTATCTTCTAAATGTACGGTTTTTATTTTACCAACATCAAACATTGTTCTCGTAATTTAGGTAGTCAACCTATACTCATCGTATATGTCCATATCGTGTTTTATATTTTTTTTATCGTTTATTTTTTTCCGTCGATAGTCACAAAAACATTTCATAGATTATAGGGGTACCAGTCTGTGTCTTGCACTGTTTATGACAACATTGTATTTGCTTATAAAATTTAATTTTTTATGTTGGATTTTCTAACTTCATTACCTTTAATAGTAGATACTTTGCGAAATGATCTGCTTTTTTGGACACTGAAGCTCCAATTAACGATTGACCGTCGATCGGTTTTTTTTTTTATTATGTTTTAAAATCCTATAACTCGTTAAAACAACTTAAAAATTTAAATATTTAAAAAGTCCTTCATTAGATTTACTTAATCAGAAATCTTGCAATATGTCGCGAATTTGGAGTGCGTTTATTTAACAGTTTGGTTTCGAAAAGAAAAATGCGAAGAGCGGTTTTCGTTGTTGCAATTATTTGTATCTAACAGAGGTAGCAAATTATGTATAACGCTATGAGCATCTTAACTAATACGTAATGTATAATGTATGCATTTATACACTTATATATTATAGTTATATATTTAAAAGTAATTTCTTTATGATTTAAATATAGTTCTTCAAATACATCCAACAAAACCCGCGCCCTCCAATTACTATCCGTACATATCGCATATTACATATTATTATTGCTGTACGTATGATATGCGGAGAAAAAATTGTTAATCTATCGTCTTTAAACTACGTATATTAAACCTATACTACCGAACGTGTATCATATTATATCGAGGCATGTTCACTTGAAATCGTATATAGCATTTTACGAAAGTGGAATATGCCACGCTTTAGTATTTATTATAAGTTCGTTTAATATCGTCATCGTGTAATTTACGACCTAACCTGAAACTCTAAGGTTTTTTCTAACTCTTACCTACCTATACTCGTTATTTAAATTTAAAGCATTTTCATCTTGTGTGTTGACGGACAACGAGGATGTTTTATTGTTAAATTTTCACATTTTTATAAACAATCGATAACTTTCTACACGAGTACCTACATGTTTCACACTGTATCTACGATTATATTTTCATTAATTACTACGTGTGTAGTATTCTCTAAGTATTTCCTTACGTAAACAATCAAAATACGAGGTGGAAGTTTGCATGATAGCATATTTGAGCATGTGCTGCCTATATATATCTACTTTTATTATAATAGAAAAACTAGTATAGTATATTTTGTATTATTAAACGCATTTTGCCTTTTTATGCTTGTTAGTTATTTGTTTATTACATAATATATTAAAGCTATATATGCATTTACATTTATGAAAAAAAATTATTCTATAAATCTAACTCAAAATCACTTGTATGGTATATCTTTCATAATTTATGACTGGCCTACTTGATTTTAGTTATCCGTTAAAATGTTTATTTTCAGTTTTGAATATAAAATACCTAATCAACTATATTTTTAGCTAAAATAGCTATAATTATGTAGATTAAACTCGTAAGTACATTTATGCTTAACTAAAAATATAATATTTCCATTATTTTAATCAATTAAATATTATCATCTAGCATAGTTTATGTACATTATTGATTCTATTTTGTAATCTAATGTTTCTAAGTGTCTCTAATTATGTTTAATTAGTTTACAAACTTAACATAACCAGCAAATTAAAAAAAAACGTACTCGTGTGACGTGTTGTATGAATTAATGAGTAAGGTATGCAAAAAATTAGTTTAATCATATATCTACAAAATATGTACCACTCGATGACTAGTTTTAAGTACATAGTCATTTATTAGTGCTATACTTTATTTTCACACCCATATTTTGCTAACATTTAATAATAAAATGCATGTACCTATTATTATTATTATTATTATTATTATGTTTGTGTCCTTAATGCATGCGTATTGGTCTCACCCGAACCCGATCAAACAGTAAGTGCACTTTATCCAACAGGTGGCGGTACTCGAGTTTGGGCCAAGGCGATTCATATATATCCACACCGAGTTTCTAATAATAATAATGAATTGATACATAACTAATATTTTTAATTAATTATTTGTTGTATTCTACTTGTCTAATATTTCTATTTCCAGTCATATTAATATCAAATTCACTAAAATGTAAATCTTTTTTTAATACTTTAATATACGGTTACAGGTACAAATTATTCATACACGCAGATTATTTTCGTAATTGTTTTTTTTTTTCAATATCAGTTTTATATTGATAAGTTATGTGGCGTTTATGTTTTACTATACGTTAATCAACGAATATATATGTCTGTATGCTGATAAATGTTTAAAAAAAATATTGCTATTTAACTATTTTGTAGTTAAATTAAGGCTTTATATTTATAATGATTCATTTGGGTGCAAAACCTTGAATTTAACAATGTTTTACATTGGCTGTATAAAACATAGTACAATTGTAATGAATACCGGCGAAAGTAGAAAAAACGACGATAATTACACAGTTATTTAACGTAAACATTTACAATATTATACTGTCGTAAGACCTTGTACGACATTAATGTTAACTTTTCTGCGTGTATGATTTTCTGGTTAAATCTATATATTTTCTCGTCTAATTTCCACATCGTTAATTTTCTATTAAACGCATTTAACAAAAACATGCAATGAGCGTCGATGCAAGCTAATCCGTACATTGATTGATTGTTTAGGCATGAAATCTGGTGAAATGACGCCGAATCGACCCCAGAGTTCCATGAGCCAGTCAAGCACTGGACCTTTGCCAACACAACCAAGGTCCAGGCCCGTGGCTACGCCTCGCAAACCTCGACCGATCAGTATAGCTGTGACCGGCGTCACATCAGATCAACCCGCAAAGTCTCCAGCTACAGGCGAAAGACCACCATTGCCCAAAGTGAATGTTACCAAAAAGTCGATTACTCCTAAAGTGGAGACGAAAAAATTCCCCAACGACAATACAAAACTGCAGTCGACATCTGTCAAGGTAAAATAGTGACGTTTATTGTATCCATTAAATTTACCAATCAAATTAATTGATTACTATCAATCAAATATATGATAGTAAATAGTTTTTTTTCTAATTTTTTATCTCTCCCAAAAAAAAAAAAAATTATTTTATACGTTATAATATTATTTATAATTTTGTACATATAAAGTATCGTTTGTATTATATTACTGTATTTGATGATATATTATATATGATAATGTACCTATGCTTTATTTTTTATGTTTTTTAGGAAAAAAATAAAAACATAAAGAATTCTACTGAAACTCATCCTGATAACGTCGAATCATCCGAGCAGCAGCACACAGCCGCAGTGGTATCTAAAGACGAAGACAGTCGTGAAAATTCAAACCAAGGGTCGGTGAACGACCTGGCCGAATGCGACATGACCGCTTCGATGTTGGCTACAAAACAGAAAATCTCGACTGAGGAAGAAGCCAAAGCCGCATTGGCAGAACGCAGAAAACTGGCGCGTGAACAAGCTGAGAGAGACGCAGAGTTGGAAAGACAACGATTGGTATGTCTATCTTATGTTATTACCTTATACGTGTATAATAATATATACTTTGATATGCTAGTAATTGTTTAAGTAAAGCGTGGACGTGTTATTTACTCTATTGGTTTTCTTTTCATTCATGCATAACAGGAAGCCGAGAGATTGGCCGAAGAAGAACGGTTACGTTGTGAAGAAGAAGAACAACGCCGGCAAGAAGAAGAACAACTGCGAATGTTGGAAGAGGCTCGGAAATCCGAAGAGTTGCGGTTGCAGTTGGCCATTGAAGAAACAAAAAAACGTGAAGAGGAAGAAAGAAAACGGAAGGAGGAAGAGCACAAGTTGAAATTGGAAAAAGAAGAAGCTGACCGCAAAGCGAAAGAAGAAGCTGAAAAGTAAGTCATATAATACATAACTTTAACCCGTCATGTATATAGTGAATCACATTATTATATACTCAATTATAATTATGTACCTACTATACTAGTACACTCATGAGTATTTTTTCCAAGAGGCTGGGGCTCTTATTCTTATAATCTGTTCAAAATAGTCATATGAACTTATCAAAAGTTAGTTTTTATGTTTTTAAAAATTAAAAACTACATTTTTCGTTTATATGTTGTATATTATATTATATTGTATTGAAATCGGTTGGCTAAACGCCAATACATTTTAATGATGGTATCAGATATGTTTTAATGCTCATATTATGTCCATATAAGGTTTTGTATTTCTGTCTCTTCTCCCACGTAACTGCAAAATGCTATTCAATTAAATATGCTACAAGCTATTGCAAAATTATTTTAGAACTAAAACACCCTTATTTTACTTTATAAAGTGTTTTACCACCTGTTAGCGGCATGTCAGAGATTTTTAAAATTTAATTGAAAATTAAAAATGTATATCGGCTAAAAGAGTAATTAAAAATTAATATTAAAAAACTAATTATTAAAGCAAAAAGATGTATTGGAGATACAACATCTAAAATATTGTTGCTTTTATTAATACGTTTCTTTTCCTTGTATAAGTGTTTAAAAATGATAGGAACTTAATGAAATGAATAGATCTGTCAAAAAATAAACCGATAAATATCGGTGGTTTTAATTTTTATACTTAACTTTTTACCATTATAAACAGTATAATTCTTTTAAAGATAAGTGAAGAATAATAATTATAATTGTATTTAAAAGTTTTCGATATCTTTGAGAAAAAAAAAATTTATCATCTTTTATCGTGTTTTGTACTTTTTATATAGGTACCTTTAATAAGTATCATAATATTTGGAATATGAAAATAGAATCACAAACCAGTAGTTATAATTTATAAATTATAAAATTAATATTTAAAGCTTAGATTAGTGAGGTATAAATATTTTAATAGCACTCAGATAACCATGCGATTGCGTGTTGTTTATGTTTGTTCGTTATTTTGCTTATCTTTAAAGACTAATTTTTATACATCATAATTCCCTGAAATACCCATGTTCTACTTCAAAGTATGAAATGGAAAAAACATATTTCTAAAAATGTTACAAGTTTTTGTAGAAATAAGTATTTATCTACTTTAAAAATAAACATCCTGTGTTATAATTTATTAATAGGTATTAAAACTTAAACTTAACTATAATTTTCTTATAGGCTGAGACAAGAAATGGAAATCAAATTGAAAAAAGAGGAAGAAGACAGGCAACTTAGACGTAAACGTGTCGAAGCCATTATGCTGCGGACTAGGAACCAAGGCAAAGGAAACGCGTCGACCAAAGTACGTATATCCTTACAGCCATAGGTCAGGCCCGCGACCCTATAGTGATGGGCGTTTTGTGTCATCGGCTTTTTTAACATAAAATCGTCATTTTCCAGGAAGAGACTGAATCTGCCGAGCAACAAGCCGGCGAGAATAAAACGGGAAAACCATCGTCGGACCCGATGACGACCAGTGTAGGACCCGTATCTGAGACCGAAGCGATGCTGTCCGCCGAGAGGGTTCATTCGTCGTCGTCAACGACGTCATCGGCATCGTCGCCGACGTCACCGCCCGGCAACGCGCTTTCTAACGGATTGGTTTCAGTAGAAACTTCCGGTTCCAAACAAAACGGTCGTGCGGACAACTCAGCGGTGCATCAAAGCAACGGCTGCGTTCCTACGGCCAACGGTGGTTCAGTTTTCAGTTCGGAAGTGTACGTATACTTAACGCAATTATCCATCTAAACTTGCAGTTTAAGCGATTCTTAATGCTCGAATAACATGACATTATTTCTTTTAGACGACATTTTTGTTTTTGAATTAAATCTACTGATAATTTGTTGTATTCTTAAGAGGACGTCGTACCCGCATATGTTATCTCCGTCTTACAAATGCATAACATGGCAAATAGTACTCTCAGAAGATCATGTTTAGCTCCTTCAGCTTGAAAATTAGAATGAATTGACCTCTTTTGAAATTTAAAAGTTAGATTATTATCTAGGGCATCTCATAGGCTTTTTATTATATTTTAATTTTAAAGCAAGTTATGAGTATTTTAAAATTGTAAATTGCTTGCACGTCTTAAAACACACATAACTCGCTTTAAAATTAAAATATAATAAAAAGCCTATGAGATGCCCTAGATAATAATCTCACTTTTAAATTTCAAAAGAGGTCAATTCATTCTAATTTTCAAGCTGAAGGAGCTAAACGTGATCTTCTGAGAGTACTATTTGCCATGTTACGCATTTGTAAGACGGAGACAACATATGCGGGTACGACGTCCTCTTAAGCAATAAATGGTTTTGATATTATGAAGAATGGAGTGCATAGGGTGATATTTATGGTATACAGTAGTACAATGTGCACTAGATTCATCTTATTAAAAACTTAAAAACTTGCGTTCATTAAAAAATTGTTTGATATTTACACACATATGAAAATGAAGAAATATTTTACTTCAAATTCAGAAATCAAAAATATAAATTTTTTAATTATAAAAAATCTAGTTACATAAAAATTGTGTCATGTCGATGTCATAAGACATAATACTTCAGTTTATGTTGATAATTGACTCAGTATAAAATATTTGATGTTCTGTTTTTTTTTAACTCTGTTTATTTTTCCTCCAGACAATTAAACAACGTGACTAACAATCTGCTAGATTTATCGTTGGAACCCATTCCGTCTGATGCTCTGTCCACACAACAAATCATTGATATTGGCATGAAAAAGTGCATTCAAGACAACACCCCAGAATTTACCACGTATCAAGAAACTAATAGATCAGAACAACAAATCGTCAATGGTAAATAAAATTTTAAACTCTTAAGAAGATGCCACACCCACTTATGTGTGTTATCTCCATCTTACAAACATACGTACAACATAAAAAATTTACATTCAATAGAATCAATTTTGTGTTGTTAGCATTAATATTAGAGTGAATAAGCCTATTATCGATTGTAAAAATAAGAACATTATCTATGTTTTTCTCGTTGGTTATTTACTGTATTTTAGTTTTTGGGCAAGTTATGTACATTTTTATAGTTCAATATTTAAAAAAACTCATAATATGCTTGAATACTATTAGCTTATTGTAAAAAACTAATGAGAGAACGCAGTTAATGTTCTTACCTTAAAGATTGTTAATAAGTAAATTCATTTTAATATTTAAGCTTAACACATAAAATCAGAACTGCTGAATGTATATAATAGTACAGTATCTATTAGTAAGACAGAGACAACACGTTTGGGTACGTCGTTACCTTAAGGTTCTATTTTTATTATTCCTATAATAATGATTGTTTGCTGATGACATTTTTATTTTTTCAGATTTACTATCTTAATAAACACTAAAAGTGGTTGCGATTGTTGTTGTGGGTATTTGTATACTTTGCGGTAGATTGAAGTATTAAACACGAGTGCTACTTTTATTGTTATTTTATTATTTTTATCTAAATTATTAAGTAGTTAAAAAGTAAAACGTTCAATATTCAAATTATTATAATTATTTAGTCGCGTCTAGACATACTACTACGACAAATATTCATCATCTTCTATCTTACATCAATTCAAAACATCCCTTCTTTTTAATACATTTTCGTTTTCTTAAAAATATAAAATAATAATAATAATAATAATAGCTCTTATCGTGTTAACTATAAAAACATTTTAATATGTATTGTAATTATCACGTCTAATGTACATTAACAATAATACAAATCTTATGATGTATTAATTATATAAATATTTATAACGACATGAGATCGCTTTGTCTTGAAAGAAAAACCGTCTGAATGTATCTTGGGAATAAAACAACGCGTTTAGCCAGAGTCTCCAAACAATTAATAACAAGATGAGCGTAATAATCAATGTATGGGCGATGATACCGCATTGAGCGTATTGCGAGTGAGAACTGTCTGATTTGTTTACTATGTATATTTTAGAAATCTATCCAGTAAATTGATTTCACCACTCCACTTTTATAATCCAACAATTATGTCGAGTACATTTTATTGTTTCGATATTTTTAAGTATTTTTTTAATTTAATTTTTTTTTTTTTTTTCAAATTCTTTAACCAACGCTAAATTTATTTTAAAACACTATTCGTTTTTTATTTTCGATGATGACGCTATCGTCGACCACCGATGGTTAATTTTAAGAAAACTGCACAGCGACCACTGTTTTGGTGGGCAAGGGTTTGGGGAAAATGCTGTGTCTCATGCAGTAGATAAAACTTTTTCCCAAGACTGCGTGATATGACAACCGATCGTGTTGATTGTTTCAAAAAGATTTCGTCTTAAGAACACCCGAGATTTATTACTCTCCATCAAAACCTCCTTGATCTCGAAAAAAAAAAAATTCATTATTTAATAAACGCCTGTTTTCAATTTGTTCTTCCAATTAATCGTTGCTAGTGATTTATTGTTTTGCATTCTCGAGTACTTAGTGTGTTTTAATGTGATTATTGATTTGTGGGTTATTTTTTTTTTATTATTATTATTTCTCTAAATATTATTTTTGTATCCATGATTTATTAAGTTTGCGGTCTGTATGCGTTGTCGTTGTTAATGATACGTTGCATAGATTATTATTGTCTTATAATATTTGTCCCGAGAAAAATCATCGTTTTCCAACAATTCATTGATCAGTAGTAGTATGTGTATGCGTTGTATGACAATGTTGTATGGTAAGACAAAGCCATCTTATATTTTTATTTTATTATTAATTTTTTTTTTTCTTTTGTTTAATTATTAAAATTAATAGTAACAAGAGGGAGAATTCTATAAATACCTTAACTAAACGAACATGTTAATCATTGATTTTGTAAACTAAATAGCGATGTTATTTTATACAACTAACATTTTTAATTGTCGCTATTCAAAAATAGTAATATTGTTCTAATTTTTATTATTTTTTAATTACTTTTTACTTTTACTTTTTTTTTTTTTATGTAAAAACAGTTTATAAATGTAATTTTTATTTATAATGTCCCCCCCATAGACTATTATTGAATTTTACATTTACTTTTCAGCCATTAATATTATATAAATATATATCTTCTTTTATTATTTTACTGAATCCGTGTAAAACGTAGCAAAGTATTTTTTCAGTTTATTGTTAAAATGTATGTTCAATAAAAAGAAAAACGACTAAAGTAATATATATTATATATATCATTTGTAACTTGTAAATTGTTTTTATTTTTTATGTTATTAGTTATAATAATATTATTATGTAAACCTAATTAAGAACTATCCGACTTGATGTTTTTAGTAAAAATAATATTATATACCTACTCAAACTGCAGTCTGTTATATATTTTATTGACTTTGTGTCAACAGGTGTTTCAAAACAACAACATTTATGTTTAAACTTAAGTGTTTTCATTTTAAAAATTATAAACACAGATCTGATAATGAAAACTGAATATGTAATGGAAAATAAGAAAAAAAATTGACCTACATTCCAAAGTATTGGTCTATGTTTAATTTTCAATACTTAATTTTTTGCACAAACAAACTTTTTAAAGCAACCTTTTAGTTTTACCCGAAAAAGTCTACCGTAATTGGCCTACAGGTCACTGACTACTAATGTCGATTAATATTCAACATTAGTGACATTTCAATGTGATATGCCCAGCAAAATATTTATAAAATTATAACATATGCATAAAAGTACATTAACTCGTAGGGCCTCCTTGACATCGATTCCCCCGGTGATGAAATAAAATAAAACTATTATCGTTACAAAGAATACCATTTATTTGATTAAAAAAACTGTGTGTTTGATATGAATTAGACTTTTATTGGCGGAGAACATGAAGAAATGTGTAGCGGACAAATACGAATTGCAAATTTATGACGTTTGATGTGCACACAATGTGTCAATATAAATTAATATAGTTATTAAATTATAGAACAAAATGCATCTTTCATTAGAATCAACCAGTCAATAATACTATTGACATTTATGATATTATTATGTCCATTGAGATGTATATTTAAAAGTAATGTAACATTACTTAACGATTTACTCAAATCAAATCATATTGAAATTTCTTTATTTTTTGAATAAAAAAAAAAAAAGCAGCTTTTGTTATTTGCATGTTTAATGACACGAAGAAAACCACTGGTATTTCTTTATTTTTTTTATACTAAACATCAAACGATAATCAATATAATATTGTGTAGAATTAGTGTTTTGAATAAGACGTCAAGTTAAATTCATTAATGTTGATTAAATGAATAAATAATTACTGTCAAAAACGTTGAAAACTGAACTTTGACAAGTCGATATTTAAAATAAGTACATCCAAATATTTGACATTATGGTTTATTATTATTTTACCGAGTCGATTAAACATTATTTTTATATTCCAAACAGGTAATGTGTTAAATATGGTGTCATATTTTAAAAATTGTTTGTCTAAAATTCTAAGGAAAAAATGATATCAAAACAAAGACAAAAAAATAAATAGTGCTAATAATTTTATTACTTTACAAACGAGTAAGTCCAATCGTAACGATTCTGATTTTTAATTTTTACAAACAACGACTAAAGTGACAACAGAAAAAATCAGGAGCTAGTGGTTAAAAATGAGTGAACACATATAAAAACAACTTAGGTGAGGTCTCTTATATTAAATTTTCAAGAATTTTGATGAAGCCAATAATTAAGTGACGATTTTAAGAAAGAAAACTAAAAAAATTCCCAGGCTTATTAAACAACTCAAAAGAAATTAAAATGTTTTGCAAATAATAATTTAAAAATTTGGTGAAAATTTGAAGTACCCATCTACTTTTAATTTTATTTTTTAATATAACAAAATATTAAAATTGTTTGAGCAGAAATAATTACCTAAAAATTGTAGGTTTTTCTTAAATACTTTTTTTTCTATTTTCCGATTATAAAAAAAAAAAAGTACTAATAATTTTTATTCTTGAGCTCTGAATCCTTCTGGAGCTGACAGTCCTGACACTGTGTGGTAGGCGTGTATTCTACATTTACATATCTAGTATTGTTTAGTAGGTTTCCAGGAGCAGAATGGGAACTAAATTCAGACCTGGAGATTGAAATTTATCCAGGCCACCTATCATAATTGATTGTAATACAAATAAATATATTTTATTTTTTTATAATATTATTTTACTTCTTTCAGTTTTATAAATAATATATTTCATCCATGTGACATGTATCTATACTGCTTAGATGCTGTTGACTGCCAAGTTCTGAAGACATCTAAATCACATAGTTTGATTTACATTCCATAACTAAGTTAAATACTTTATTTTTCATCATTTGAGATCTTTATTTTAGGATTGCCACAACTCTTTCAACACTAGAATAGAATAGATATTTATAAATATTAAATATGACTCGTTTATAATATTATTTCAGATAAGTAATAAAATTAAAGAATTATTACTTACTTACTTGCAGTTGTTATAAATTTAATACAATAGTAATTATAATGGCCAAAATGGTTATATTGTATACCTTTAAATTTTTAGATAGTATCTATAATTTTCCTTTCAATGTGTATAAAAATGAAATGTTGCAAAATTTTGAATAGTTCTTATATACCTAATTTTGATTGATGAAAACAATATGTTTAAAATTCATAATTGTAAGCAATTACAATTATTAATAGTTTGATGCTTGAATTCATGGTCATGTATCAATATTTATCAACAATGAGTGTTTGTATTCATTATACTATGTATATCTACAGATCTTCTATAAGCCGCAAAAATTAGATCAGTAGAGACTAACCTAAGTTTTTAAACAAAACCCTTTTTACTACCACTTACATTTAGGATTGTTTGCTTGTGATTTATATGACATAAATGTTGTTACATTATCAAACAAAAACATTATGATTAGTTAATCATAATGATATTATTAACTAATAATAGTTAATAAATATAATTTATTTGTAACTCAAGCTTATAAAGAATAAATTTATTATTTAATATTAATGAATTTAAAAAAAAAAAAAGTGAAAATGAATCTATTCAAAGAATTTTTCTTCAGTTGAAAGTTTAAGCTCTTGTAAAACAAACTGACTATTAATTAAAGAAATCAGTAAAATTAATTAATGAAAATCTATTTCTTGTCAATGATTATTTATGATTATCTAATTATTCAACAAAATTTTAAATTACTATGAGGAGCCTAATGTAATATTAGTCATATATTATGTTATTAGTGTAAATTAAATAAAATTTATGGAATATCAACTACATATAAACTTTGTACACTTTAATCATCATTTATCTAGCATAAAATTGTTATATGCAATAGAAATTAAAAAACTCAATTAAGCCAACACCACATATATTGAACGATTCAATAAAAATAAAATTAACTTTCTTACTACTTGAACCTAGTTATCTGAACAGGATTTTTAAAATGTACAAATTTACTAAATAATTTTAGATTTTACAATATTTCATTTAACCAAGGCGCAGGTAGTACTCGATTTAATTTCATAACACATTATTACACTACACTTAAAATTGATATTGTTATATGCCATGCTAAATTTAAATTCATCATTTAATGTTGAACATATTTAACCTTTCAGCAATTAATTTATTATATCATATAAAAATTCTCATACAATACAAGAAATTATTATAATTGAATATTACCAAGAAATATAGAATTTTTTTATTCTCTTTACAGGAATTAACTCTTTTATTGCTATAATACAATGTATAAGATATCCTGTTTCAACACTCTTATCAATTTTTAACACCCTACATGTAAGTCAGCTTGTAAAATTAACTCCTCAGTGTTGTACATTGAGCTGGCATAAAAGTAAACGAAACAAATGTTATTTGACATAAAATTACATTACCTGAAATAAAGTTAAATGTAGAGAAAAAAAATAAAACATCTTATTGAATATTAAAGTTTTATTTATTGATTTTTTTATTTTGTCGTGTTATAATAGTAGGAATGCAAACTGCGATAAAAAAAAAAATTATGCTTTATGACATTGGAATATTTAAAATTTTGAATAGTTTTTGGTTCACATTTCGAATAAGCTAGAATGTTTAAATCAAGTTAAAATTATTGAGCTTTTCCACCACGGAGACGCAACACTAAATGAAGGGTAGATTCCTTTTGGATGTTGTAGTCAGACAATGTGCGTCCGTCTTCGAGTTGTTTACCGGCAAAGATCAAACGTTGTTGGTCTGGTGGGATACCTTC
>NW_020271232.1:2383763-2406595 GCF_002803265.2 Melanaphis sacchari | reverse complement strand
TCTTCGAGTTGTTTACCGGCAAAGATCAAACGTTGTTGGTCTGGTGGGATACCTTCTTTGTCTTGAATCTTGGCCTTTACATTTTCAATGGAATCAGATGATTCTACTTCCAATGTAATGGTTTTACCTGTCAATGTTTTGACAAAGATTTGCATATTGAATCTGAAAATCAAATGCAAGTTGTGTTATTAATATAAATACAATAAAAAATTTCTACAAATCTATAATATTGAAATAAATCATTTATTTAAACATTGATTGATTTCTGAATATAAATAGTAAAATTATTAACATATAATACTATTCATTGAATTATAATTTATGAAAATTCATTACTATATTTGTAAAAGCATGAATAGAAAAGTTAATTATAAAACCATGTCAAGAACACAAAAATTAATTATAAGCCTTGGAATTAGTGCAATCAGGTTTGTTATTTAGGTATTATCAGGTAATAAAACAATTGAAGTATTATGATATTTAAAAATATTTATACTTTGTTTAAAAAATGAATATAATGTTAAAATTATTAATTAATTTATTAAATAAGTCATAAATTTGTTGTAAGTCATTAAATAAATATTATAAATAATAACTTTAAGTTGTGATTTATTTAAATT
Organism: Melanaphis sacchari; assembly: GCF_002803265.2. Classification (NCBI taxonomy): domain Eukaryota; kingdom Metazoa; phylum Arthropoda; class Insecta; order Hemiptera; family Aphididae; genus Melanaphis; species Melanaphis sacchari. The sequence goes on along the minus strand of NW_020271232.1, from coordinate 2,405,975 downwards.
AACCACTGTCAATACAAAGTAAATACCTTTCGTCGAACTGTGTTGGTTTGGCTCTCGTGTATTTTTTTAAATTTATAAAACTATTATATAATTTAAATATAATAAACTATAACATTAGAATAAATCAAAGAATCAACTGGGTATTATCCTAAATATTATAACATATGTCAAATCACCTAGGCAATAACAGAAAAATAAAATTGAACTGTACCTAATATATATTCTTTATTGTTAAGTAACTACCTATATATAAATTATAATATACTAGAATTAAAAAATAAAATAATAAGAAGTATCAACATGAAAAACAAATAAATCAAATTGATATTTCAGTAGCTATAATAATGACGTAGGAAAATTTGTAATAAATAAAACGAAACGAAATGAATTTCGATTTCCCACACAGTATGATATGGTAACTGAGCAAATGGGAAAAACTTAATGTAGGTAGCAAGATAAAACACTTGAAAAAAAAAAAGAACACCAGTGACTTGGGCGCGGTCGATGAACAAAGGAATAAAAGATTCTAGGACTGAACACGAAGAACACACGTTTGTTGGAAAGACGGTCGGAAATTGTTAAAAATCAATAAATACAACAAAAGGAGAATAAACATAGACATAAGTGTTAAATACAAGGACGAGCGTTAGCCCCGAAACGACTATTCGCTTGCGGTCAGCCATATTTGTTAGTAGTAGTCGTCGCGTAAGACCGAAAAACATATCAGAAACGGACTAAACGTTAGCAAAATTAAACAATAAACAATACTTACATTCAAAAACAACGACTAGAATCAAATAAGAATGGAATCACTTCAGTTAAATTGTGCTGTTCAGTCAAACGATTTGGATCAATCTCCGGAGCAATGCGAATGTTCAGAGTTTGGCGTATGAAAAGCTATTGAACCGAACGAGCGCTGGGCGATCAGGCGACGGGTCCGAAACTCCAATATGGCATCCGTAGGGAACGCGGAACGGCGGGGTTATTGCGCAGCAAAATTGTTGGCCAACCGCGATCGTCCACGTAGTCACAGCTGTTATACGGATCGAGTGGCGGAGGGTAGTAGTCATGGAACAGTCGAGGACGGCGTACCGTTCAGTTGTGGTTCCGTGCGTCTCGCCTACGTCACGCGTTACACCTCACTGCTCCTCCAGCCTATCGTTTTTTTTTATGCCGCGGGACAAAGAAATGATAAAATGAATTTCTAGAATTTTCTACGCCATAAATTATTATTATTATTATTTGTTATGCGTCGATAAAAATATTATGTTTTTACTCGGTTCTGGTTTATGCGACCTTTACCGCACTCGTGCCCTTAAGATTACTCACTCTGATATAGCACCAGTGTTTACTGTTTAGTGCATTTCGTTGCTGCACTTTATTCTGTATGTAATATATACGACGCAATCATAGGTATTATGAATAATATTGCGTTGCAAAAACGACATTGAAGTGTTTCATTATTAGCAATTACGACGTATTTTAAATAGCTATACTCATCTTACAGGTCTTCTTAGTTCTCACTACGCCGCAACTAGCGTAAGGAATTCAAATTGTAATCATAACTATTCATAACTTAAATCTTTAACGACACGTGAATTATGCATTTCGCTAAACCCGTAAGGCCGTGTCAGTGTCGTGCATAATATCGCACGTATTATTATGATGGGCTTATACCTAATTTTTTATAGATATTTCCGAAATTAACTACTAAAAATTAACTAAATTAACTACTTTTCCGAAGATGATTTTCGACGACATTAAACTATTAAACTCCTACTTATTGCGTTGATCGTGTAAATTACATTTAACGTATCCAGTCTCATTTTTATAATTCGGGATAAGTTTTTTCTGATCGGTCACCCTTTTAAAAAGTGATCGAACCCAGATCGCTAATTTGTTATAGTTAAATAACTATGCATTCGATGCCAACGAGTTATGTATATATTTTATAATTACGTGTGAAATGAATAAGTATAAGGATTTTTCCGATTTCTTTACAATAACTATAATTATCCAAATTTTTATAAAATTAAATTATACATTGTGTAGTTTGCGTTATGTCTATAAAGTATTTTCACTGTGATATTATTGTATATTATACTACACCTAATATAATGTATTTATAAATGTTTAGACATAATATATAATGTTATTTACGCAATATTTCTGTTGACCTACTGCCACCGAATACAAGGTTTAACTTAGTTTCTCGAGTAAATTGACTTTATTTTTTATTTATAGGTTTAATATTGTATTCCTATATACATGTATAGAAGTACTACAGAGATAATTATTTAGAAACCGTGAGTAATCGAACATTGAATATTGCATTCTATATTATAAATTGTACATCACGCAATTATATAAGTTTCAATAATATTTACCAGTGAAATTCGATTTCACAAAATACATAAAGAATTGAATCGTATGGAAAAAAATTATAATTTAAAACCTTACCTAGTATACTACGTGTTTTAATAAAAAAAAAAAAAACTATATCAATGCATATTTTTTTCAGATTCACATTAAAAAAATGAATGTGAAATTTTGTACCTATAATACGAATAACAATAATATCAAACTGTATAAATATTATGTTTTCACTATTAAACTTTTATACTTTTTAGTTTTTACCTACCTATTTTTTTCTTAAAAAGAATTCGGACAATGTGTTATTAATTAACTAAATGCTAATTTAGCTTATTAATATTATATATATTATTTGAAGTGGCACAACTAGCACAATATGCGGAAATATTACTATATAGGGAGAGGCTTAAGTCTCATCTTAATATTATACCGAAAGTAATCCATATAAGGCTTTGGTAAGTTATTTTAAGGGCTATTAGTATAATTGGAGGACTGGGGGCTCAGCCCCCTAGTTTCGCTTTTGATTATTTTTAGATGACATTAACAATCTATGTATTCTTTTTATTACACAGGTGTTTTTAATGGATATAGTGGTCAAGGTTGTAAAAAAAGTGAACTATTGAATAACGATATAAATGACTAGGATTCGTGACAATTAGAAAGACTTGATAGAAACATTTCAAGCACATAAAATTTTTTAAAGACCTGTCAAGCACAAAAAAACATGTTTTTATTATTATTAATATCAATAAGAAAAAAAAATGAATACATTTTTCACGATATTATATTTTTGTAGTAAATGGTTATTTTTTTTTGTATATATGCCGTATAAACTATTTAAAAATAATAATTGTTTTTTTAATGATTAACCAATTTAAATTAAGGTAATCAGTAGTGACTAGATCCTATGGTCTATACAACAATATAAATACAATTTGGTAGGTGTGTGAATAATTGGATATTTGGATGTCAGTTGATTAATTATTATTTATCGTACAATCACTATATACATATGATATTAATGTATTATCATCATTCGTCATAGACTATTGAGGTGTATGACATTATGCTATTAATATATTATTAATTATTATCAATTATAATTTATAATAGTAGATAGAAACATATTGTTCTGTGGTATTATTTTACTTAAACAATAAACTATGAAATGCATCATTTAGATCCGATATGAAAATATCAATATTTATCAGTAACTATTATCAAACCCACCGCATATTAATTCAGCTTAAGACAATAATTTGCCACCATCAAAATTTGAGATGTCTTGGCTCGTACACACTGCATCGTGTTAATCCTGGATCTGCCACTGACTGCATGTCTGGAGTCTGCATCAGTGATAGCAAAATTCTATTGTATTTTACCATGGCAGTAAATTGTGTCCGGCTACATTTTAACTTTAACGTCACTGTCACCGCTGCGATTTACCTACTACGAACATGATAAGACACGATGAGTTATATGACATAATTTTTTAGTTAGTATAAAAATGTAAATATGATGTTTTATATGTATACCATATTATTATAGGTGCAGTGAGGTTTTTGATCACTTAACAGTATTTTTGATAAAAGAAAATCGAATTCTTAAAGTAAAAATAATGACTTGGTATTATGATTACGACATATGTCGAAATATAAACAATAATGATATGCAAATAATTATTATAGTCTTCGAGGTGTAGTATATTTATATTTACACGCTCGTCACCAGCTTACAGTGAATAATTTATTATATTAATTTTAAAAAAATACAGTCATGGTGCAATGACCTCATCGTCACAAATAGGGACACGGGTACGGGTCTTGATATTATTATACATCAAAGAACGTTCACACGGGGGTCGTTGTACATAATATTACGATGACGACTCGAAGTTTTAAATAGGCAACAAAAAAGTAACAAAGTATAAAGTAGTCAACGACGACAGTTGTAAAAAAATCATGACGAATTTAATAAATTTTAAATCAAGATATTATTATATTGTTGAAATTTTGAATAATTTTGAATATTAATACAGCGGTTTTTCGATTTCTTCAAGTGTGGTAAATAGTATGATGAAAGCCGAAAGCATGATTAGAGCAAACACAACACGATGACGTCGATGAGCCTGTCTTTTATCTGCGAATATAATATAACTTTTGCTTACATGCTTACACGTGTATAAACACGTCGAAATTTAATGTTGTATTATTATAATATTATATATGTGTGTGTATTAAATCCGAGGTCAACACTGATAACTAAATACGGAATGAGTCATTATACCCTATGGCTTAAAACTTATAACTTATAAGTATATTCTAATGTCTAATAGTCAACACTAGTTTAATTATTAATTAACCAAATATGTGTAAAAAAATATGTGAAATAATTATTTTGTTATGTAAATCCAATCAAAATAATATCAATTATAACATCGATATCGGTATTGTACATCTCAGTACGTTTATATACTTAAAACGGTTGAAACGTTAAACTGTAAAAATATTAAATTGTACACAAATTTAGTACGTATTTATAGAGTTCAACTACTCATGGGCGTATAGCCGTATAGGAATATTATTTTGTTATAGGATACATTTTTAAAGGCCAAACATAAAAATTGCACAACATAATGTTATATGACAGTTAGTAGCAGACAACAGTACCACATAAAGTCGCTCGCTTCTTGGCTTTAAAACCTCAATAATTATTCTTTTACGCACTTGGAATTTTTTATTACGGTGTGAAAAACAATAGGTATTTATAATACGTAGAAAAGAAATTTTCATTTACTAAATATTTGGTCATATATTACATTATCTATATTTAACATGTTAAAAAAAATAATGCTCTCTTGGGTCTTTATGTCACTTGCAATAGTTACAACCAACCATTAATTTAGATATTTTCTATATCTTTATAAACTTATCCACCCTGATAGTATTTAATATTTACAGTGTAAATTAAAATATAAAATACAGTTAACTATGAACAGACGATTTAGTATGCGTGAAATATGAATAATTGTATCAAAAATAGCTTCCACTCTATAACATAGAGACCGAGCGCATAAAATAAAATAAATTATACTTTGTATTATAAACATAACAACTAACAAGCGAAATTATTATTATTTTATAATACCAAAAACAATATTAATTCTTAAAAAATAGATACCTAAGTAGTAAAACTAATTTTAAAATAATAAAATATACTCTGACTCGAAAACCTTTTTTATCTTAATGTATCACAAAACTTTATTGTAAACAACACTTTAATCTTTCACCGACGCCATTATAAATTTTACTCTCAACTCTCAAGCAACCAAATATATTAACCAATAATTCTTTCCATCTTTCCCTATCACTAATAATAGTGATGAACTATCACTTTTCTCTTAAAAATTTAATTAACTCTCTAATTTCTTTCTTAGACATAGTTATGAATAAACTCTTTACTAAAGTCTAGTAGCAATAATTGATATCTGACTTAAACAACATAATTTATTCGAAATTATTAAACTTTAAAATGACATATTATGTTGTGTTGAGTTCTGAATATCTATTGGTACTATTAGATACTTTTATGGAGATTATAATATGTCTCTAGACAGCCTAGACCACACTTTATTATAACTTTTACTTGTAAGTTGTAGCATTTTGTACGTATATAAATAGTAAATATTAATTAACGAAAAAAAAAATAATAATCTAATTGAGAAATTAGTTATATAAATAAACGAAATAAAATGATTCTCCAATTTATTACTAGCAGAAACGGGAAAAAAAACTATTGATTAGACGTTAACATTCTATACCTAGTTATTTAATATTTAAATATACATAAATGTTAAATTTGATAAAAATAGAACGATTACAAATATTTGCTTGGGTAAGTATTTCTAATAGATTATTTAAATTTGTTATTATAATGATTTATGATCTATTTTTTTTTTAGTTAACTATTATACTTATCGCTATAAATCTATTAGTTGATATTCATTGTTATTAATATCTTAATATTTAATAACAACTTATATTTACCAAAATACCTGTTATTTAAAAATTTTAAGCTATAAATAAACATAAGCTAATCATCAATTACTATTTACTATTTACTATTTACTATTTAGTATTCAATATTCATCAAATGATACTGTCGATACTGACGAACTAAGTACTGACGTTCGATATTTACTTTTAGTTTGTAAGTTATTCGAAAGTGTTATTAATGGGTGGCTTCTTCAATCAAATTGTTTTTCTTCTATTGTTGTAAATTAGCTCATATTCTTATTGTGTTGCAGATACAGATTGTGTATTTATAAATTATAACAAAAGTTAAAAAAAAAAATTTGTAAGTTTTTAGGTTATAATTTCATAACTGTTATAATAATTATCGCTTATCAATATTATTTGAAATTTTTTCCTTATCAAAAAACGGTTCAAATTTTTGAGACGAGTTAAAAATATCTAGTAAATACTAATTTTAATTTGTAACTGCCGTCTATCGTTTGTCATAGTGAATCTCAAATGTACTCAAAGACAAGATTTATCGTTTATGTTTTATTATTATTGATTTAATGTACCTAAGTTTTAAAATAAAGCTTTAATAGCTGTATTATTTATGATTTATTTTAATATTTAAAACGATTTATAATGGAATGTAATGTACGTGAAATAAGTAATGCAGTCATGATAGAATCACTGGATACTATAATTCAACAAGAAAGTAAGAAACTCGAGTCGGATAAAAATACTGGGTTGATAGCTAAGAAATCAAAAGTCATAAAGGTAACTATCGTATTATAATTTTTATGTGTGAAAAAAATACACAAAAAGTAAATTAAAAAAATAATATTTTAATATATTTGCAGTTCAACAATACATATGGTGTTTTTTTTTATTACATTAAAAGTTAACAAAATATGTGTATATATAGGTGAAAAAACTAAAAATGTAGATGTTATAATTATATTTTGATATTTTTCATTTAATTAGATATAAAATTTTGTATTAATTATTATGTTTACTAATTAATCATTTAAAATTATAGGTACAACAGCACTCATTTAAAGAAAATGAAAATATTTTTGAACAAAATGTACCTCTCTTTAAAACTTTGAAAAATCATTCGCCAAAACTGAATCATTCATGTGATAGAATGAATGAAATTGAAAGGTTGGCGAACTTATTTACCAAATCCCCTAGTATTTTTACAAAGGATAATAGTAACAATTGTATTGATGTCAAACATGGCCAAGTGTTATTGAAAGAAAAAACACCTATAAAAACACACAATGTAAGTCCTTATTGTTATCATTAATATTGAAATATAGTGTAATAAATGATTTTTAGGTCTTGCAAAAATAAGGGACCTATTTTATATTAATTTGGTAATGTAAACACATTTAACTGTAAGATGTTGTATTGGATACATTATAAATTTTTAAAATAAATGTTATTATTTATTGATTTCAGGAAGTTAATAATTATAAATTTAAGCTAATAAATAGCGAAAATACCAACAATCTAATTTATCCAAATATCAAGGTAATTATAATTGTAATCATTATTATTTATTATTATATAAATAAATTACATATTGCATAAACTAATTATAATTTTATGTTTAAAAATATTTTAATTACGCGCACAATTTTTTAAGGTGAAAAGAAATGTACGATTTGGAGAATATTCACCGCTTAATCCAGCCAATCAAGTGGATTCACAACCTTTCTTAGGAATTGGAGAATATGATAACAAGAAAAAAAAACTGTTAGAGTTACAAAGGAAAGAGTATATGGAATATTTATCAAAGGTAAAAAAAATGTTTAACTCAATAATGACTTGTGCATGTAATAATCAATTTTTGATTAAATTCTTTTAGGCAAAACAAGATAAGAATACTTCAGATTTACCTAAATTAGCCGGTTATTCATGTGAAGAAGCATTTAAAACTGCCATGGTATGCATATTTTTTTGTAATGTACAAGAAAATTTTAGATATTGTAAAAATATTAAATATATTATTTATTATTTTTGATTTTTATTCTAATGAAATTAATATTTTAATAATATTAAGTTTAAGTAAATTCTAATGTAATTTATCATGTATTATAATTTATACCATTTATAAAACAATTGTATTTGTAAAATTATATGTTTAGCTAAAAAACTTACTCAGTAACCAATTTATGTGCAGAATTGAACCTTCACTACACTGGCAGGTATTGTGCATACAGGTGGTAAACTTGACGAGTGACAGATCTGATTACCTGACCACTTACCAAAACATTTTCCCTTTTAAATATGATTTGTAACAACTAATAACTTAAATAGAATTTAAAAATAAATAAATATTGTAAAAGTGTTACAATATCAAAATATTTTTTTAATAACTAAAAAAATTATAAGATAAATAAAAAATGAGCTATTAAATTTAAAAATTAATTTTTTTACTATTTCATTAAAAAATTAATTTACATTTTTAGTTATTATAAATATATTTTTTATTTTTAGGAAAATAAAAATAGTTCTGAAGAATTAGTTAGCAAAGATGGTGAGTTAAATTTAATAATTTAACTTTTAATAATACTTGTTAATTCTAAAAATTATTTTTCCTATTTAGTTATAAATCAGAAAGCCATGATGAAACAAACTCCATTGAATGATGGAGCAGTTGAATCATGTACATGTAAGTTAAATTGTATATTTATTTTGTTTATTTTCATGATTTTATTAAATATTATTTGTAGCTGATGAAGAAAGGATTAAAGAAACTAATAGATTAAAACAAGAACTTTATAGATTTGAATTAAGCAAACAGATAGAAGAGAAAAGAAGGTTGGAACTTGAACAAAAACGTAAAGATCAATTGGAAGATGAAGCCATTGAAAGAATGGCAAGAGAACAAGAAGAAAGAATGAGGATAGAATTTGAAAAAGAAAATGAGAAACGAATTTTAAATCAACTCCAGGTATGGAATATACATCATATGTATATATGCTTAGTTTTTAGTTGTTATTCTTGTAACTTGTTTTACTTTTTTAAATAAGAACTTAACACTTAAAGTATTCTGCAAAGAATTTTAGTTTGATCTTTAAAATGCATTAAAAAAAAAAAAAAATGTGTTATTAGTATGCAGTATTAATTTATAAAATTTTAATTATAACAATGCATGTTAGAAACAACTTCAACAAGAAAAGTTAAAAAATGAAATAATGCAAAAACAAAAAGACTTGGAATCAAAGTCATGGAAGATAGCATCTGAAACTGTTTCCCGACAATTATCAAACCATGCACCAAGTACCCACGAATCATTTGATGATGATGATACAGAAGAGTTTTACCATCCTCCTCAGAGTTCTTTTGACAACGTACCTTTACCAACTACACGTGTTCGACCTCCAAGAAAAGTATTTCAATCTTTTGTTATCCATAATTTAGATTAAAATGATTAAATAATTTTAATTTTAGATAGTGTACGATGAAGATGATGAATCTGTAAACAGAAAAACTTTAAGGGACGTTTCATGCAACACAGATGCATTTAAAAATCCATGTATTAACCAGAATATTTCTCCTCCAGTAATGAGTCAAAAAATGGAAAGAGCTCATGTCACATTTGCAAGTGATCCTCCTTTAAATAGAACAGAGTTTAATCCTGCAGCTTTACTACCAGTAACAAAATCTGTGATTATTGATTCGCCACTTACACTTGCATTGGCTGGATTAAATGATAGTAAAAATAATAGTAACTGTGATACTATTGAACCTACTGAAGCAGCATATAGAAATCAGGTATAAAAAAAATCAGTGCTATTACAATTTTTTGATGATTTAATTACAAATTTTAAAGTTAATTTATTAGTTATTTAATATTAAATAATGATTATTATTTAAACTTAGTTTAAAATAGTTTATTTACAATCTAATTATAGGAATAACCTCAAGTATATAATTAAATTATAATTTGATTTTATATTTTTAGATTTTTATCAATAATTCTTACAAATTGTAATGACAACAATTTGTTTTGCACACAATTTATGCTTGTTTGATGATTATTACATATTTTTGGGCATTTCAACAAAATTTAATATTTATTACATAATGAAATAAAATTATAAAATAAACAATATTATAGTGTACATTTCATTGTTTACCATTACCTATTAAAAAAAAAAAATTAGCTTATTTGTTTTATACATATTTTCAAGATTTTTACTCCATAGTAATGTGTAGTATTATGTAATACTTTTAAGTACATACAATTTGTGCTTTATTTAAGAGTTATGAATTAATTTACCTTTTTAACAAGTAAAATTATATGTACAGGTCAATTCTCAATGGTATTATCACCGTAAATACTAAATAATGTAAGTCATTAAACTTAAAGATTCAAGTAGAAATTATCCAACATTTTGAAAATTAAAGTTTTGATTTTTCATCAAATTTTAACCTTAGTACCTAAGTAATTTTGTTTATCATCATAGCTTTTCATAATATTAGTTCTCTGGTTCAAATATTTTCAAGTTAAACTACTTAGTAAATTCTAAATATTTCAAACTTAAAGGAAAGCAGATATTTAAATTGGAATAAATTAAATTTAAGTATAAGCTAGTTACAGTGCTTGAAACAGGAAATTATATGAACTACAACACTCATAAATTATGCAATTTGCAGATAGGTATGCCTATAATTTAGAACTTTTTTTTTTCTTTGACATTGTAGTTTTTTATAAATTATATTATATATATATAGGCAGTTAATTAATGGAGTTTTTATAATAGATTATTGAAAGTGACTAGTCATGGGGTTAAAACGTGTTGCATAAAATATACTCATATTTTCAAAAAATTTATTTTCTATAAAAATACATTTTTAATCACCATGATTTTAATACTGTCAGAAACATTTTATCGACTGTTATGTATGAACAATCAATTAGCAATTTCCATTATTTTTTTTTTTTTAATGTTTACTTAATATTTTTCAGATCTAGAATTAATGCAAAAGCTAATATTATAAACAGAAGTGTAGTTCCAACCCATTTAAAATACTAGTTAAAAATTAAGTCAATTAAATAATTATGACAATTTTTAAACAAGTTACTGTACATAAAAGATATTTAGATTGTAACAATCAATTATTTAATTGAAAATTGCAATAACTAAGTGTTGATAGTGATTATTTTTTAAGCTTATACATACTTAGTAGTTGTAGATTTGTTGTATGTTCAGGGCCATATCACTTTAATTTGTAATGCTTATAAAACTGCAATAAAGTATTTAATACATATTCTACTCTGTCCCAATCATTTTACCTATTAAAATAGTTATTAAATTATAATATGATAATATTAATTTGTTATTTATTTGTAATATTATGAGTCAGCGTTAGCAAATTCATCCCAGTAATAAGTTAATCTATAAATAGCTTTTATTTAAATACAAAAAAAGCAGATAACTTAATGAAATATATATTTTTTTATAGATACATATTACATTATAAGTGTGTATTTTAGTTATCATAAAATGTATTTTAATCATATCACCTACATTATTTAGTTTTATAAAACCTTAATATTTGTCAATTAAATGTTATATTGTTATATTTTAGGTATCAAGAGATGAAAAATTAGGAAATAATCACGAGCTGCCGACTGATAAACACTTATTATCAAACTTAGGGAATATAAGGAAACAACTAGATATAGAACATCAAAAATTAAGACAACAAGTTCGAAGATCTCAATAAATTGATTAGTTTATGATCATATTGTATAGTTTAAAACAAAAAAGTTTGATAAGCTTTAATTCACAAAATATAATATATTAACATAAAATTACATGATACATACTTATTCTATTCATTTATTTTTTTAAATTACATAATTTGAATACTTAATAAATATAATTAAAATTTTAATAGTTTGGACATAAACCTGGTCACAAAATATTTTATAAATAAAAAAAAAAAAAAAAAAATTAAAAAAAAAATACAAACATTAAGAAACAATATTATAACATATTACTTACTTTAGTTACATTTGAATAGTCTGGGCAGTGTTTTAGTTTCTATTTAACTTTATTACTAATTATCTACAACAAGTTGGATAGAAACTATTATAATTCATTTTAGATAGAAGTTTTAAATTGGTAAGTAGCTTATACACGGTGTCCCACGGAGTTCTGACAAATAAAATAACTTGAAATCTAATCAATATTTTTTTCATTTTTTTTTTTTTCTATAATTAATAGACGCTTGTACTACACGTATGATATACATTTATAATAAATTTTAAATTTGATTCAAATTTTTTTGAAAAAATTGAAAATAGCCTATTAGAAACATATTGAAAAAATTATGTTTAATGTTTACAGTATTTTATTTGAGTTATCTGTTTGCGACTTATTAACATTTAAATATTCGTTCAATATTCTGCTACTGGGCAATTTATAAAATCCAACAATAAAAACTAGAAGTCAAAATAAAATTATATCTCAATTTAAGGATATCGATAATAACTAATATGCAAAAAGTAAAATGGTGAATGGTTATAGGAATTGGACATTGGACCTATATAATCTGACAATCTGTGTATTATTATTCATTTTGACTTCTGGTTTTTATTGTTGGGTATTATAAATTGCCCAGTAGCAGTAAATTGAACGAATATTTAAATGTTAATAAGTAGCAAACGGATAACTCAAATAAAATACTGTAAACGTTAAATATATTTTTTTCAATATGTTTCTAAATAGGCTATTTTCAATTTTTTCAAAAAAATTTGAATCAAATTTAAAATTTATTATTTTTTCTACTATAAAATAAAAATGAAAAAAAATTTATATCATACGTGTAATACAAGTGTCTATTAATTATATAAAAAAAAAAAAAAAAATGAAAAAATATTGATTAGATTTCAAGTTATTTCATTTGTCAGAACTCCGTGAGACACCTGTATAATAAACATAGCAGAAAATAATAAAAAGGAAAAATCAATCTATCAGTCTCAAATTGTATAATTTGCTCCATGGTAAGTATCATGTATACAAGTATACAATTGGAACATTATAAAATATTCACCTGGTAGTCTAATTACTAATTTATATATCATGTTATTTTCACCATCGTCAATTGTCATCATCATCTGAAGTTAAATCAATACCTGTAAAAAATGAAAAAAAATAAATAAATGTTTTTCATCAATAATATTCCAACATCCTTTTATATAATAATATACATTTATTAATATATTCTGCAAAATATAACTTTATACTTTAGTATTTTATTAACAAACGGAAAAAAAAATAAAAAAATATTGAAATTGTTCCATAAAGACTAACTTCAGGTGACAGGTTTCTGTTTATGGCTACGAGTATGGTAAAATTGTACCAAATATCACTTAATTAGTTTAATAATCAGGGTTAGATTTTGTTAATACTAATAAGGTAAAGCAATTTTCAGGCTGCGTTTTGACGGAATATGATAAAAATCAATTTTCACCTGATTTTACTTTTAAATGACACCAGAGTATAGTATTGTAAAATTAAATTAATTCTAAATATTGTTTTAATATTTTATCACTTACTTCCTTGAAAGATATATGTCAAAGATTTTGACTCGTTTGCAGAAAGGGCGAATCTACGGTCAAGGTTTCTAGTAGAATCTGTACTTATTGATGAATAACCAGATATTACTGGCAACCGAATTTGAGGTGTTTGAATTACTTGTATATGTGGTATTTTTGGTGGATCAATATAAGTCACACACTATAAAAGTCATACATTTATTTTGATGGTTAACAGAATAATTAAATAAGAAAAACATGATTTATAATAAACAAATAACAATTGTTTGTTTTTTAAAACAATTAATATATTATAGTCAAGAACTTGGTGTAATCAGCAGTAGCCGTTAATAACTGCTAATGGCACAGACTACACTTTATTAACAATTATTATTTAATATGTAAAGATTACTCAAATGTTCAATATAAATTAGTTTTCACAAGTAATATAGTAAAATCAAATGTGATTATTTCAATTACAGTTGAAAATATTTAAAAGTTTTATTACCTGTATACTGCTATCATTACTATCATCTGAAATAACTATCGGATCATCCACAGATAATGGTCGAGCTGCATTACGCATTAATTCAATATTTCGTCGTTGTACTTCTCTGTTGTGAGATAGTCTTTCTTCAATCATAACTGAAATACCACTACCATTCCCATCATCTGGTAGTTCTAAAAGTTTTTTCTTGGCTCTTGCTGTATTATCTAAAATTCATAATTCAATATTTAAAAATGATTCAAATAACACTAGGTAAAATAACAATTATCAGCAAATAGTTTTTAATGCATTAGTTATATAATTAGATATTTTTATTTTATAGCTTAATGATTCAATTTTTTTTCTAGATATCTAAAAGTTAAATAAATAGTATTAGATATTAATTAATAATTTTAATATCCTTAACAAACTTGTTTTGAAGACAACACTAATGAAAAAACTTTATGAAATGTAATGTTACAGATTTCTGTAATTCTGCACACATAAAAACTAAAATATAACAAATTAATGAAAATAATAAGATATATTATGAACATAAACTAACAGATAGTATAAATTGTAGTTATTCATAATTTAAATATAGTTGATTAATTCCAAAAATAGCATGAGAATTAACCTGTTTAATAACCAAAAAAAGGTATAACAAAGTGCAAGGTAAGAAATCACATAAAAACAAGAAGCTATATATTAAGAATTCTTTTTAAACATAAATTTTCATGTTATGTAAGCGCTTTCATTAACCCATCAGAATTCTGTAAAAAATAAATAGCAATTTAAACTTCAAGTAATTCTATAACATTCTCAATTATTACTGGCACACAACAGTATTAATTATTAATGTCATACATAATAGTATTAGTATACCAAGTTTGGTAAAAATTTTTATACTTTTTTTTATAACTACTTTGTACACAAGTACTATTATTTTTTTAAATCAATAGATATATTTTAATTTGTTTAAATATTTATATACAAATAAATTAAAATTATTATTTAAAAAATAATACAAAATTTTAAGGATCTTTTATGAACTGAAAAATGTACAATATAGAATATTTATATAATATATTGTATATGTATTAGAGTAATCTAATTTACTATAATGGTTTACTGTATAGTTAAGTAAAAAATAAAATTATAAATTTTTTTAAGAGAAGAGGATGTTTTTGGGAAAACTTCAACAATTTCAAAAGTTTTAGTTAGGGAATTATATACATAAACAATGGGGGAATGTTCAAAAATCAAGTGATTTATACATAAATATATTATTATTTAACTTAAAACTATTAAAGTATTGAATAAATTTGTGATTAATAAACCTCAATATTTATTAGTTATTGATTTAAATAAATCCATTTATATTAAACTTAAACTAATAAAATTACCTATAAACAATTATTTTGAAGCTGCAATTAATTTTGGTATTTATATTTTTTTAAGGTTTTATAAAACATAATAGTATATCATGTAACAAATTAATGCAATAATAATAAATTATACCTGCGACGGTTTGGCATGCTATACAGTACCACTCTTGATCACATTTAAGAGAACTGCATAATCTGTGTGTTCCATTTGAACCACATGTATGGCATAATATTATTTCCCATGACCCGCTGTTTAAAAAATTAAAAAAATGTATTAATGTCAAATTAATAAATATTTGTTTGTATTTATTTTAATTATATAAGTATTCTTTTTTCAGATTAAGTTCATCAATACTAGAATAAAAAGTTTGTTAAGTCTAAACATCTAAAATCATCTAATAAAAGAATCTTACCAACAATTATTTTGCTAATAGTTATTTAAGAAAAATATCTAAAAATAAATTATTTTCAATGTTTTATGGTGTATAATTTACAATGCAATGAGCCAACGACTACTTTCAATTTTGTGTAATATATAATTTTTTGTAATTAACAAGTTTATATAAATAGCTTATAGAGTATATATTTTCTAATAAAATAAATCTAATTTAACAGTTAAGGTGTTGAAAATACTAATAAATTATTAAAACTGCACATTATATTTTAACATGGGGGTAAAAAAAAAAAATTGTTGCTTGCTGAACACAAAATTACAAGCATACTACTTATTTTAATATTAATAAATATAATAATGTAATATATTTGATATTTCAATACTACAGATTAATCTTTTTTTTCAAAAACTTCACTTTTAATAACTTGTATTTTTTAAGAGGACGCCATATCCGCATGTGTTATCTTCATCTTACAACTACGTAATATAGCAAATTTATGTTCAGTAGATCATGTTTAACTCCGTTAGTTTAAAAATTAGAGTGAATCAACCTATTATCAAAATTGATGATAAGAACATTATCTGTATTGATATGATGGTTTTTTTTTTTACAATTATTCAGTTTATAAGTGAGTTATGAGCATTTTTAATTTATGCTGCATTATATACACATGACTTGATAAAAAATTGAACAATTGTAAAAAACCAACATATGAACACAGATAATGTTCTTACCTTTAAGTTTTACAATAGATTGACTCATTCTAATTCTTAAACTATTGGAGTTAAACGTGATCTGTTGAACATAAATTTGTTATGTTACGAACTTGTAAGATGAAGATAACACATGTGAGTATGGCATTCTCTTAATAATAGTGAGCTTTTTACATAACTACTAAAAAATTGTATCTCAAGGATTCCAACTAGTAAGTATAGATTTTTCGTTTCAAAAACCATAGTTTTGCTAGATGATATTAAATAATAAAAATAATTTCCCACATTAATTAAATACTTAAATTTTTCAGCATCTAAATTTGAGGACAAACCAAACTTTTAAACATCCATTCACTGGAAGCATTCCAGTCGATTAGTTTACGAGTAATTACTAGATATCAATGGTAAATCACCTATTAAAACCTACACAACAATTAGATATCATAACACCTAAAATCTAACTCATCAGTATTATAACAAATTCTACAGTAAGTTAACAAAGAATAAAAATCCTATCATCTTCGAAATGTTCTCTAACTATTCCAGGAAATTCCACCAAAAGATTAAAAATAAATTGACCTAGAGTTTCTAAACCATTAAAAAAAAGTTAAATGTTCTACATCAGCAACGCAATATACAATTAATATTAAATTTGATAACAATGGATTAAAACTTAATGTGAAATGGAAATCGGTTAATGATTATTGATTGATTAAAATTTGATTGATATTGATGGTTAGAAATATACATAGATTCTATTCTTTTATAATATATTCTTAATTTGATAAAACAAAAGTTAAAAATATTATAATAACCTTATTTTGAGTTTAAATTTCCATAAATATGTCAATTTTGCAAACATTGTGCACAAATACTGATTATATAAATAAATTAATTATATTCACAACTGCCCCTAAGCAAAAGTTTTGATAATTTTAATTTACTAAGTTACTTGAATATTTTTATTATTAAAAAACAAACTACTTACGATTCATGTTGATATTTTCGTTTATCTTGATGAGGACAAAGACAGGTTTCAGCATTACACATACTATGCCGTTCCAAGAGCTCTGCAAAAGCATTGGGCACAGTTTCCCAAGAGGCGTCCCTGTGATTTAATTTTTTCAGGTAACTGTATATAGTATAAACATTATTTAAAGCGTACCATGGTACGCTAATTTATATGATACATAATCTAAATATCCTCATGTTATTAGTTATCTAGACTCAATGGCATAGAAAGGATATAGCAAATTGTACCAGTACCAAAAAAAGGGCACTAAATTATGCTTCAAAAATGATATTTTTTATTTCCATTGTTGTTAAATACATGTTCGAACATTTACAAACACAAAACTATTTTTCATAATTTTCCTATCATAAAACATTTTTAAAACCATTTATTATAAATAACCAAACTTCAAAAGCAATAATTTGTTGTATAAACTTGTCATAGGACATACTAATGATATATTTTTTCCAAAAAGAAGAAACTAAATTATTATTATTTTTTAATAGATATTTAAAGTCCTAATTTTGATAAGATAATATTATTTAAGGGAGCATATAACAACTTCAAATATTATTATATTTTATACATAGGATATTTTTAAATGCAATGGTTTTAGCAAAAATCATTTCAAACGACTATATTACTAATAGTAAAATAACATTACTTAATAGTAATTTAAAGTAAAACATATGAAATATATTTTGTGACATATTCTGATAGACAATCTTCACTCAAAATCATTTATTGTACACCATGATATATTACTGAATTCAAATTTAACATATCCATTACATAAAACAAAGCAGTACCTACTTTGTCGCTGTTTTAATTGTTTAAAAGGCACTTTTTCAAGTCTACCAGGAATGCTAGTGAGTTTTCCTACACCAATGTTAAGACCATTTATAATACATTTATAGAAAAATCATTCAAAACAAGTATTTAATTAAAGTTTTAGTAAAATTTCAAAAAATATTTTACCAATGAAGAATATTTATTCATGCAAGGAAATTTGTATGTTACCTACTACAATTATTATTTTAGTAATTTTTTTTTTTTTTTTTAGAATGACATTATTTTTTATTTTAGATGTTGAAACAAAATACTTTTGAATATTTATGCATGAATTTTATCTATGCATTACATACAATTTTATTAATTCAATTATTTTTACCATTATGAAAACAAAATATTTTATTGGAAATGATTTAGTTTGAAAAGAGAATTTCAAATACTTTTTATATATTACTCACACTAATATATTTTTATATATGCATGTTAAACTATAATAATTATGATAAATAAAAATGTATTTACCTTGATGGTATATATATTCCAAGAGTTAGCATTCTACATTTGAAATTTTCAACATTATTGCATAATGGGCATTTAAAGAAATAGCCTGCACTTAATGCTAGATCTTGAATACACCCTCGGTGAAACCAAGCGTTGCGTTTACAACATGGTGCCCAAATAGAATTATGTAAAGGAGCTGCTGTAACATCATCCTTACAAATAGCACATTGTACTGAAGCAGTATTTTGTAACTCTGATAAATCAACAACTTGTGTAACACGATGCTGTTGGCAAAATGATCTAAAGATATTTGTTTCAATGAGTAAGGTATTTGAAATAGGTTAACATTTATAAAATAAATTATGTACTTAAATGACTGATAATATTGATGCATAGACCCATTTTTCAATCCACAAGGAAGATGAAACACTCTTCGACATTTTGATCCACAACATGATATAGTTGCACCCTTTTTCTTACAGTAAACACAAGTCTAAAAATATAATTAAAAAGTAACTGTATAAATGCTGCATAATATAAAGGTATATACTTCTCTAGATCCCCGGGTAAGTTCAGCTTTAATATCTTTTAATAAAAATCCCCAAATCCCCTCTTTATCAGCACCATTTTGAACGGCCCTTGACGACAATAACTGAAAATGGTTATAATATAGTTCGATTCTGCTAATAATATATTAATATAAAAATAAATCTATTTACAATACAAAAATAATGAACAATAACATCATTGAGCTGATAAAGCAGGCCATATAATTTTTCACTGATTT
Source organism: Melanaphis sacchari (assembly GCF_002803265.2). Taxonomy (NCBI): domain Eukaryota; kingdom Metazoa; phylum Arthropoda; class Insecta; order Hemiptera; family Aphididae; genus Melanaphis; species Melanaphis sacchari. Next base: position 2,385,950 of record NW_020271232.1, on the reverse strand, counting down.
CTTTTTGGCCACAAAACATACATGCTTTATTATGACTAACACTCAGCTCTACTAACACATTTTTTGGTATGGGATGACGAGCCGTTGGTCTACGTGCCACTCCATTACCTGTAGAAAATGATAATATTTCATTAACTTGCAATTTTAAAAATAAATAATTATAATTCTATTGATATGATTTTGTTGATTTATCAATATAAAAGAATAATTTTTTGTTTATAACCTAGCAAATGTAGAGAGTTAAAGACAAGAACATTCCAAATTCGAGGGCACCTACTGAAAATACAAACCCGGAAAAAGTAGAAGCTGGTTACTCACTTCTTCTAGTAGTTGGCGCCATAAGGATATAAATATTTGAGCACTCCTCCTGGTTACCTATTCGTCACCACGTCCAGCGATTCTGATCAGTCAATAGCAGTTAACAAGACGACGATCTTATGCTGATCTTACAGTAATTGGTTCGAATTCGAACTACCAAACTACTCCGCCACTATCAAATGGCTAAGGGACGATGCGACGTTAAGTTATTTGATAATGAGCGACGTACCGTGTCCACCGCCTTTTATAAAGCGCGGCGGGCACTCGGCACTGAATAGTGAAATGCGCTTAAAAAAGTTTTTATCGTGAGACATATACCAAAAGCAATCCGTCATATGACCCAGACCAGTAATGGTGGGCAATACGGATAGTCGACAGGACGCCGAAATGCGATTGTTTCGGCCGTTTTGAGCTACCTATCGGTAAACAGTCAGTGATGATATGTTTAATGCTACTAGCAGCTAACCGTAGAATACCATGGTCAAAGTGGGAGGATGGTTTTAAACAATCAGCGACGGGTTAGGTTTAGGCTCTACAGTGTAGCCACGTTCCCTGCGCGAACCTGTCCCAGTTGATGCATCGTGCATTCATGCACCTCTTCTGATAGCAGTCAGTAAAAAATATTTACTCGACGTTTTAAGGGGCAATATTGGGGTCGTTATAAATACAGTCGATTACGGCACCGAGGTGTTATCATTTTTTTTTATCAGTGTTATCACATAATCTAATAGTATCACCCATATTAAATATTATAATATTATATTTATATATTCAATTATAATTTGGTAATTAACTCAATAAAGTATAATAATAATTATTAATTAATAAGTATAAAAATCAATTAAGTATAATAATAATAATGCTATTGGTCGTCAATTTTTAAAATAAATCAATAAATCAATCAAGTAATTTTTTAGGTATAAAATTAAAAATCATAATAATAAATACAAATTAGGACAATATTACGTCAAGTTAGTCTTTTGTTTTAGGTTTTAGGTTTAGCAATTCTCGACATTGAGCTGGTATATTTGAAATATTTTCATTAGCATTGGAGCTTGGATTAACGGAACTAGTGGCATTTTCATTGATATTGGAACTGTATTCAATTACTAATAATACAGATCATGAAATTCAAAACAATGTTACAGGTTTAAATGAAAACAATGAAAATGCCATTACTCGTGTTCATCCAAGTTCCAATATCAATGAAAATGCCACTAGTTCCGTTAATCCAAGCTCCAATGCTAATGAAAATATTTCAATATACAGCTCAATGTCGAGAATTGCTTAGAAAATGATTGACTTAACATACATCTTAACGAAAACAATTCCAGAATGTCAAAAGAACTAAATACTTTAAATAATGTACATAGTAAAATGAGTGAAATGGTTACAAAGAAAATGGTTTAACACTGCTACCAACAAAACGTAGTTCAACAGTGTTATTGGATTTACCGAGAAACCATAAAACCTAAAACAAAGACTAACTTGACGTAATATTGTCTAATTTGTATTTATTATTATGATTTTAATTTTATACCTAAAAATTGCTTGATTGATTTATTGATTTATTTTAAAATTGACGACCAATAGCATTATTATTATTATACTTGATTGATTTTATACTTATTAATTAATAATTATTATACTTTAGTAGTTTTACCAATTATAATTGAATATAAAATTAATATTATAATATTATAATATGGGTGATACTGATTATGTGATACAGTAAAAATATATGACCTCGGTGCCGTAATCACTATTTATAACGACCGCAATATGGGATTTATTCATAATACATATATTATTCTTTTACGTATTACTTTGCTGACTAATGAAGCTTAGTGCGAAAGAAGAAGATAAGAA
>NW_020271232.1:2369880-2383738 GCF_002803265.2 Melanaphis sacchari | reverse complement strand
TGGTATTACTTCGTTCAGTTACGTATTGCTGGTCAAAGTGGGAGATGGTTTAAACAATCAGCTGACGAGGTTAGGTTTAGGCTCTGGTGTAGCCACGTTCCTGCGCGAACCTGTCCCAGTTGATGCATCGTGCATTCATAGCACCTCTTCTGATAAGCAGTCAGTAAAATATTTACTCGACGTTTTAGGGGCAATATTGGGGTCGTTATAAATACAGTCGATTACGGCACCGAGTGTATCATTTTTATCAGTGTTATCACATAATCTAATAGTATCTCATTAAATATTATAATATTATATTTATATATTCAATATAATTTGGTAATTAACTCAATAAAGTATAATAATAATTATTAATTAAGTATAAAATCAATTAAGTATAATAATAATAATGCTATTGGTCGTCAATTTTAAATAAATCAATAAATCAATCAAGTAATTTTTAGTTATAAAATTAAAATCATAATAATAAATACAAATTAGGACAATATTACGTCAAGTTAGTCTTTGTTTATGTTTAGGTTTATAATTCTCATTATTGAGCTGGTATATTTGAAATATTTTCATTAGCATTGGAGCTTGGATGAACACAAGTAATGGCATTTTCATTGTTTTCATTTAAACCTGTAACATTGTTTTGAATTTCATGATCTGTATTATTAGTAATTGAATACAGTTCCAATATCAATGAAAATGCCACTAGTTCCGTTAATCCAAGCTCCAATGCTAATGAAAATATTTCAAATATACCAGCTCAATGTCGAGAATTGCTTAGAAAAATGATTGACTTAACATACATCATAGACGAAAAACAATATCCAGAATGGTCAAAAGAACTAAATACTTTAAATAATGTACATAGTAAAATGAGTGAAATGGTTACAAAGAAAAATGGTTTAACACTGCTACCAACAAAACGTAGTTCAACAGTGTTATTGGATTTACCGAGAAACCATAAAAAACCTAAAACAAAAGACTAACTTGACGTAATATTGTCCTAATTTGTATTTATTATTATGATTTTTAATTTTATACCTAAAAAATTACTTGATTGATTTATTGATTTATTTTAAAAATTGACGACCAATAGCATTATTATTATTATACTTAATTGATTTTTATACTTATTAATTAATAATTATTATTATACTTTATTGAGTTAATTACCAAATTATAATTGAATATATAAATATAATATTATAATATTTAATATGGGTGATACTATTAGATTATGTGATAACACTGATAAAAAAAAATGATAACACCTCGGTGCCGTAATCGACTGTATTTATAACGACCCGCAATATTGTAAGGATTTATTCATAATACGATTATATTATTCTTTTTACGTATTACTTTGTACAGCTAATGGCTTAATTCTGAAAGAAGAAGATAAAATTTAAAATGAACATTGATATTTGATACCTATATTTTTCTTTATTAGGTATTTATAGCTACAATTTATAGATTAAAATAGCTCAACAATTGTTACAAAATATTAAAATAGAAAACATAAATAACAAGTATGTTATATGATAAAGCCAAATCCCAAAATGAATATGATTACAATTTGTATAGTAGTAACGGATTCAAAGAAAGAGACTGATCTGTAAATAAACAAAAATTAAATTAAATAAATTAATTCAAATAAAATACGAAAGAGCTAACTATATGGAGCATAGGCGGATATTTTATTGAATTTTAAATCTTTCTTTGCAAAATAAGCTGTGGGGGCCTTGCTACCACACCCTCTCTCTGTAACAATATCATTTACTACTAAATTGCCAACTAAAAAGGAAACTACTAAACGCATTACTAACAACACAATACCAAACGGCAATCGGTAGACGAGTAGTCGGCACATTAATAATGTTTGTCGAAGTCTGATTATCGGAAATTTCTATTTTAGTCATTGCGATAATGCGCAATCCGTGGTAAACGGAAAAAAAGTTGCCGGAAGAAAATTTCCTAGTAAAAATTCCCGGTAAAAACTCCCTGGGAAAAAAATACCCGTTAATAAATTCAAATAAAAAACATAATTGAAACTAATTATTATAACTAACTAATTATTCAAATAATTAGTAATTATTATTTTCATACAAGTTTTTCTCATTAAGGCCCAATAGTTTATAAAAAATGAAGTTACGATGGTATTCAATTACGTTAAATTACGAAATAAATATTATATAATTAAGTTTTTACTTTATCTAATAGGTACCTATGAGTTAGTGCGAAAAAACCATTAGTTATCTGTACAAACGGTATCTAACGATTATAAAAATAATATAATTTAACGTTTGTCGATCGATAAAATTGAAGATATTTTTATGTTTACTGTTTTTACGTTATTAGTCTGTATTCGATCGTTGTAATACAATATACAAATAATTCGTTGTTAGTTTTTACCTGTAATTTATTTTGTGCTCTGTGATCAGTAATGGAAATATTAAAATCGAATAAAAATAACAAAAAAGTTACTTTAAAAGGTTATATTATTATGTATACTAAACACATAACACAAGGAATGTAAGTAGTTTATTCGGTGGAAATGCGTGAATAATAAATTCATTTAAGTGTCCAGCTATATTAAAATCGACATTAAATAAAAAAAAATCTTCATACATTTTCATCACGATCATAACTTTGACACATTAATAATATAACATGTAAAACGTAATTAATGAATTGAGTGTTAATAAATTTTCCTGAGACTTTTTTTCCGACAGTTCAATAATCCGTTGCTACGGTCGCCAAATGCGACTAATGATAATTGATAAGTATAACTTCTAAAAACTTTAAATTAAATGTCCATGATTTTTTATTGAAAAACAAATTTTTATTATACATGAAACGAAAAAAAATACTAGGCAATAAAAGTAGAAAATTTCAAATTTCTATAAATAACATAAAGAGCACCAATATTTAAAAAATTATGTTAAGTATAAAAAACAGAAGTTTATAGTTATTCATTTAATAACAAGAATATTAAATTAGATTTCATCCAAACTGGTTAAGAATAAAACTTCCCTCTTTCTCTAATTTCTTTTAGTGTTACATGATTATTTTTAAAGTACGTATTAGAAATATTATATGACTTTTGAATTTTAATGTACCAACTTGATCCAAATTGTTACGTGCAGGAACCACCTACCGTCGGTACCACCAATATTAATGATAGAAGCATGTTTACTGTTCAAAATGCGAATTAGTGAAAACACAATATTATATTAGTATATAACAGTTCATCGTTCTATAATCAATACGTTCATCGCTCCGCTCAAATATAAAATCATCTTTTTAAATCCACGTTTGCTAAAATGCCGACATTATAGCAATTATATACAAAAAACCGATGGCACATAATATTGTCGCTAAATAAATAATTTTAATAATTATTATTTGTACTTTGCAGTTTTCTCAAACATGTATGCATGTAAAATATTATGTATTTTAATTGTTCACAAAATGTGCTTATTGTACCTACTATTAGTTGAGTGTAGATTGTAAATATTATCTTTTAATACAACAAAAAAAAAAATAAATAAATAAATAAATAACATGAAATATTTTGCTCCAGTGAACTATACATTAAAATTATCATGTTAACTACTTAATGTTGTCCATAGCCGCCCGGTAGACGATTGACCAATGGGCAATGACCTTAATGATTAATACAATAAAGTAAGACACTATAATATTATTCATTACTCTATAGTCAATGATATTATTTATTACAATTTACTGTGTTGTAGACGTTATTACTTATTATATAATATAGCATAAGAAGGTCTGTGGCGTTATCTGTGTACAGCAGCGTCGGTAGGTCAACAGCTGGCACAGCTGGCGATCCCGAACGTAAACACAAAGGAGTCCGTGCGAACAACAACCATAACAAAAACAACACCAACAAGTAACACCGACGACCGCCGATCACGATCAGCTGAAATCGATGATGGAATGGCGGGTTGCGGAGGTAACGGTCTGAGAAAGGGAATGCCGAATGGTCCGTAATCCGCGTATTCATAATAATAATAATAATAATAATAATTTATTATAAATATTAAATTATGATTCACATCACACTATAGCCGACGCATCACACGTCGGTTTGAATAGCTGAACAATTTTACACTTTTACAGTGAATATCGTTGTAGTAGTCGTTACGTTGTACGTACGATACTTGCGTTTCTTTTGTTTGAACAATTTCCGCGTGACAACGGAAAACGACCGCAAATCCCATTACGATTCATCGAGCGTTTCGTTCACTCGTCGAAACGACCTAGAGAAGGTCTCTCAGTAGTCGGTTCCGTCTTAGAAGTTCTCCGTTCACGTGACGACCAGTGTGAGGTAAGTTTATTAATGTTTATTGTTTACCGAAAACGGCGAACTCGGAATTACACCGACAACCGGTTGTGTCTATATAGTTACTGTCGGTTTTAAACTCCTGAAGTCTGAACTCTTTGTTATCATATAATATCTTATACTATGATACGACGTTGCTTCAGTTATGGTCATCGGCTCGCTATTTCGTATTGCTTTGTTAGCTTTTAGTCCCATGGGCCGTAAATGAGTTACCTACGTCTCACGGCCGTCGTCGTTCTTATTCTCTTCCTCGTCTCGTTACCGTGCGTTTGTTCGCCTCGACCGGCAAATGTTAACGAAATTGGCCCCAAAGTGTGGTTTGGTAGTCGAAATTTAAGCTTTTAGACACACGTACGTGTGTACATACGCGGTAGTCTACCGTTTAGGGTTTTTAAAAAAGTCAAGAGTATCTATTATCTACGTGTTATCCTAAAATATAACTTACAAAACATGTGCGTTATATTAGGAATTATTTCCTATTATCTATAAAATTACGATATTATAGTAGGAATAGTCGGATCACGGAATATAGTCATTATGTTGCTGTTGATTACTGACTAGAAGAGGGCGTTAATAAAACCAATTTTAATAATAATCGATAAAACACAATGATTATTTTGATACTTTGTTGCCTAGGATGAGATCACAAGGTTGGAATCGAAAAGAATATAATACGTGTGACTATGTATCAATATTTGATTATTTTACTGTGAATATTGTATTAAGTAGTAACTGGCAACTACCCACAAATCCGTCAACAATTGTTAAGTAAACTGTAAACTACATTTTTAGTATTTTCTACCGGTCGCGGTTTTTAAAGTACAATAAAAGCTGTTGATACATACTAAATAATAATTGTTTCATGATATTACATACAATTAATGTTAGCGTTAAAAATATACAATTATTATAATATTTTACTCTTTGAAAATGCCATTGTACAGTTATATCCCCGTCGACTACGGACTAGAGCGGGACTGGTGAAAAATCCTTTTTGGTTTCTTGTGTTTCTAGACGTTTCTACACATAATTAATCGGTGTTAAATAAATAAATGTTATTAATAAAGTAATTGCAAATAGCAATTTATTATTCTTATTATTGTGTAACCGTTAGTCACCTAGTCCGTAGTTTTAGCAATAGCTTATTTAGTATATACCATAAATAAATATTAAATATTATATATTCAATGTAAACGTTACATAAACAATTTCATAGTAATGTAAACTTATTGATTTTTCTATAATCAACAATAACGATTATAGAAGTCCGCTGCCGAATTCGATCCCCCCGGTCCACCATCCCCTCCATGCCAACAAACAGTCGGCCTTCGGTCCCTCCCTTCCCATTTGTTCACGTTGTTCGTCGTCATTGTTATAATAATATTGCGCAGTTGGTCTAAACGTTCACATGTCCCTCAGATACGCATCGAGTTGTACTCTTATTTCTTAACTCGCTGTTCATCAATCATCAGTACGCCACTACATCACGTTCACATAAGTTTACTAACGCTTTGTTGAGGTGCACGTCATTGCTAACCTTAGCCTTTGTATTTCACTCGCAGACAAATAATAGATTACAGTTAACGCTATTGTCTACGATAAAACACGTAAGTTGATTTTGAAGTTATTTTCACTCTAAAGATGATATATTTAATAACTGTGTTTTCGTAAAATGTTTTTGACTTCTTTCCAATTTTTTGTTTATCCGTTCATTTCTATGTAACACGATAGACAAATAAAAGTTCCTAGCTTGACCGGCGTTTGAAAAATATGCAATTTTGATCGTCTAGCCAAATAGTAAATACGCATAATGTGCACACTTTTTTGTTTAATTTACTTGTTTGAATTATAATTTATAAGTGTTCTCGACAACTTGATGTTTCTTGTCTAATCAGATTAGATTTTTTTTTTCTAACAAGTCAGTCAAATGATTTGTATTGCGAATTAATTTTTTGGACCGGATTTAGAGTAGATATCTATTGTTTCTGTCATGTTCGTCTGAAGTGTATACGCCCATTTCAAAACTATAAGACTATTTTAGATAAAATCTTAAATCTCTAGGTTTTTTTTAAGGAAAAAAAATGGTTGGTTAGTAATCATTATGTAATTAACAAGGTTATTTGTATATTTTAATTTTATTTAATAAGGCTCGTAATTTAGGTTAAGTAAATAAATTAAAATTTAATATTATTTTTGGTATTTTAAAAGTATAGTTAGTTTTTAAGTAATCAACATTCTAACTTAATTTATTAGGTAAATTATATTTGTGCTCTACACTTAGTACATACAAATTTAACCTTTGTGCTGTTTAATTTTTATGATTTGTTTATTAATGTTTTATGTTGCATTATGTGCATGAATTATAATATAATGTCATACATTGTATAATGTACAATAAACAACAGTATTATCTTGCAACTTGAAAATCAATACCAGCAATATAAATTGTTGAAGTACATAAACATATGCATAAATAATCATTAAATGCATTTGATTTAATTAATATTAATTATTATTACATAACAATAATTTTTTACACAATGGGTATTGAATGTTATCAGTAGGAACAGTTTTGATAACCTTTAAATTCCTGAAATAGTTCTGTTCAATAATTGACAATTTTATTGTGACTATCTAGTATTAATCACAAACTTCTTTGCCTATTTTTTGCTACAATGTATATTAAAATGATTTGTTAAATGGTAAATTTGTTTTTGTCATTAAATAATTATTATGATTTAAATTAGCCTAATTTTATTAAATTAGATATTAATATTACAGAAATTAGTAAAATAGTACTCAGTGAATATTCTTTTTTTTTTTTTTAGTAAGATGAAGGTAGTCATAGTTTTGGGATTGGTGGTCTTTGCCATCAGCTCAGCAAGCGCAATAGATTTAAGTGAGATTATTGAAGAAGAATGGAGCTTATTCAAAGTATATATAATCTTAACATTATTACATTTAAGAAATTGCGATATTTATTTGCTTGATTATTTTATTTCAAGGTTCAATTCAAGAAAGTATATGAAGATGTTAAAGAAGAGGTTTTCCGTAAAAAAGTATATTTAGATAACAAGTTAAAAATCGCCAGACATAATAAATTGTATGAAGCTGGTGAAGAAACATATGCCTTGGAAATGAATCATTTTGGTGATTTGGTAAGTATAGACAAATTTAATATTTAAATGTATATTATTGATTTAAAAACATTTTAGATGCAACACGAATATTCTAAAATGATGAATGGATTTAAACCCAGTTTGGCTGGTGGTGATAAGAATTTCACTAATGATGAAGCTGTGACCTTCTTGAAATCTGAAAATGTTGTTGTTCCAAAAGCAATTGACTGGAGGAAGAAAGGTTATGTGACTCCAGTCAAAAATCAAGGACAATGTGGATCGTGCTGGTCATTCAGTGCTGTAAGTTTTTTTTTAAAAGTTTTTCATCAATCACTATACATCTTCTATTTTTTTTGATTTATGAAGTGTATCTGCACAAAACTCAAAAATAATTTTTAAATATTAATTGTTTAACTCGTTAAAATCCTTTAAAATTTTTATAAATTCTGTTGTCAAGATTTATTTATTTGAGTTAATAAAAACAAAATATATATTCTTATACTTATAAGTGTATGAAGTACATAAATTGTTTGACTTCCAAATTAGAACCTAAATTCAAAACAATATTTTAATTATTTTTTGGTATGGATAAAAATAAAAGTCCAATTATTATGGCTAATAATAATAGATTTGTTTTAAAAAACTTAAATTATTTATTTTATTTGTTAGTCTGAAAGTTATTATTATTATTTAAAAGACATATTTATATAAAAAAAATTTATAAATTATTTAATTATTATTTATTAATTTATAAATTTATTAATTTATTTATTTATTTTAAAAAAACAACATTGTTAATTAAATAGCATTTTTTTTACTATTCTTAAAATTAATTAATTTAGTCATTAATTGTTAACTAAACGGTTTAGTTGTTTTTATTTTAAAATTGTGGTTAAATGAAGTCAGTAAACTTTGTTTTCAATATTTCTATATATCTTGACAATGATTATGTAATTTAAATTATTGTTATATTAAATATCAAGTCAAAGGAAATAAAGCTATAAAAAAATCAAAAGAACTCATTCCAGATTAATTATCATTAAAAGTAATGATACAAAATTATTACACAATATCTCAATGCTATTAATCAAATGGATTTTACTTTAATGAATACAATTTCGTTGTTTTCTTTTGTCTTAAATTGAATTATTTAATAATGTGTAAAATGCTTTGTCTTGTTTATTTATGTTATGACTAAGGTCAAGTTATTTTTATAGAATTCCATGTTTATTCAGTTAGGTATATTAAATTAACTTTTTATTTATTACCTATATATTTTGTACTAAATATTAATAACTGGATAATATTACATTCTTTAAATCATTTCTGTAAGATAATTGTATGGTATTAGTACCTATGCTATAAAATTGTTAATTGTAATATGAAAATGATTTCTTTAAAATATCAATTTGCTAAATTTTCAAAAATATAGGACTAATTGAATATCATTTGCATCATAATACAGTACACAGGAAAATAAATTATTATCTAAAATTACAGAATAAACATTACTTTAGAGTTGTAGAGTTTATATTAGTCTAAGGAACTCGATGCGTTTATTTTATTTTTCTATGATATCTAGTATAGTTCACTTTATTCATCTGTATTTTATCATTTAAATATGTTTGTATGAGTTGTGTAAATATTCTTGGTTAATTTGTTATAATAATATTATTTTTATACATTTTTAATGTTCTATAAGACTTTTTTAATTGTATAATTATTATACTTATTTAAAATAAACTAAAATATTTAGGGGATTCTTTTTCAGTCCCCAGAGGTATATATTTGCATCACAATTTAATTTTAAATAATATAATAGAACATGTATAAACAATTTTTGACTTGGAGACATTTTTTAAATTCATAATAACTTGTTCATATTGTGTGTGATCAATATGAATATTATTTTTTTTCATTATAGTGCAGTACACTTGTATCAATATTTGTTTAATATGCCTTTTTATTTTCTATCTCTTTATGTATAATACTTTTTATAATAATTAATATGTTATTATTTTATTATGATTTTAGACTGGAGCATTGGAAGGACAGCATTTCCGTAAAACTGGTGTATTAGTATCATTGAGTGAGCAAAACCTAATTGACTGCTCTCGTAAATTTGGTAACAATGGTTGTGAAGGCGGTCTTATGGATCTTGCTTTCAAGTACATTAAATCTAACAAGGGATTAGATACTGAAAAATCTTACCCTTATGAAGCCGAGGTAAGTTCTATATGAGTTTCCTTAATAATTTATCAACAATATTTATTTGAAATTACTTTTAGGATGACAAGTGTCGTTATAATCCAGAGAACTCTGGAGCCACTGACAAAGGTTTTGTAGACATACCTGAAGGTGACGAAGATGCTCTTATGCATGCTTTAGCTACTGTAGGACCAGTGTCTATTGCCATTGATGCTTCATCTGAAAAATTCCAATTCTATAAGAAAGGCGTGTTTTACAATCCTCGTTGTAGTTCCACAGAATTAGACCATGGTGTGCTTGTTGTTGGTTACGGTTCTGACCACAAAGGAGGAGATTATTGGATTGTTAAGAATTCATGGGGCAAGACTTGGGGAGATCAAGGTTATATAATGATGGCACGTAACAAGAAAAACAACTGTGGTATTGCATCTAGTGCCAGTTATCCTTTAGTTTAAATGAATGTTTGTAATTTAAAATTGTAAACTATTTTTTTTAAAACATTTCTCAATATTTTTACTATGCCATTTTAATGTTTCATTTAATTATATATAAGAATGTATTGATTTTCAAAAAACTTTTAATAAGACATCTTTAGATTTTAAGTTTTTTTTTTTTTTAAATTGATCTTTATTTTGATTTTTTTCTCAAATATTAGTCAACTTTGTTCTTGCATTACTCTTAAAAAATTATTAAACATTTTTGTATGACGTATAATGCCATGGAATATAAAATGTAAATACATTTTTGTAACTAATACTTGGAAAAACATGCCAGGTTAACAAAAACAAGATAAAATCAAAAAATTAATTATTATTTTATATTCTTGTAAAAAAATTTAAATAAAATAAATTTATGAGTGATGATTCCTAATTACTAGTGTTTTACAAAATTCAATAGATTAATAAAATAGTTTTTAAAGTTAACACAGATAATTTAAATTTAATATATACAGTTTTTAAGTTCATATAATAGATTAACCAAATGACATCATGTCATTAATGGTTAATTTAAAATTGTCAAAGACTAGATAATATTAGTAACAATTAAGGTTAGGTTAAAACAAATTTATTATGAATTGTATGCATGTTAAAATGTTTTATTTTATGTCAATTTATATTATTAAAATATTGATGTAGTTTATGACTTAATAAAATATTTTTCAATCAATTGTGGTAAGATAAATTGATAATTTCTACAAATAGTCATATTTTATGAAAATTTTTCATTAAATGTCGTTAGTTTAAAGAAAAATTTTTGTATGTGTTGATTTCCATTTTACATGTGGTTAGCATATCAAAATTTACATACAGTAGCTTATATTAATTGTGTTTTCCATACTAGAGTGAATTATTGTATTATTAATCTTAAAGGTAAGAACCTTGTTTGTGTTCTCTTGTTATATTTTAATGATATTTGAATTTTGAAGTGAGACTTGTGAGTTAAAAACTAATATTTATAAACCTTCTAACTCGCTTAAATATAAAATATCATTAAAAAACACTAGACTGGAGGACATTAAAAAATATTTTTACCTTAAAATTTGGTGTGGTTTAACATAATATAATTTAAATTAATATTATGGTATTAGTAAAAACTTGCTTGATATTATTTTTATAATGTATAATTTGTTAGGTAATTTGTAACTATTATTGTCTACAATAATTTAATATAATTATCTGAAGATGATGAATAATGAAACAAGTATTATCATTGATTTTTAAACCAGTGGTAATATTATATAACCATATGTTATAAACCTATATTGGCTACACTGATGGATAAAAGGCCAACAAATTTATCACAAATATTAAAGAACTTAAGCCTAAAGCACTATTTCAAGTTTTCAAATCAAAGTTAGTTTATTTTGAAATGTGATTTTTGACTTATAATAAAACTACGTTTGATATAAAACTTATTGTTAAATAATAATTCATTATATAATATTTTAAATAATTCTTGAGTGGAAATTTAATGTACTTAAAAAGGAATATTGTTATTACTATATTAGTGTTATTATGTATAGATAGCGTATAATATGTCATACTACCAGGTAATTAGATTATAATAATTTCATTAATTAAATTTATCAGTTTTGTCAAAAACGTCTGGACAAGTTACTTTTAACTGCTTTAAATGAACAGCAAAGTAAACTTTTCTTTTTAAAATAATTGTTCATGTCGCAATTTTTTGGAAAACATTATTAGTTCATTAAATATTATTTGTGATGACTGATGAAGTAGATTTACAATAATAACAGTTTTCATAATTTTGGACACTTAATGAATTTTAAAGAGTGTCCAGATTTCTTGATCGAATAACTTATAAAACATTTTTTAAAAAATCGAACTTATTATATTTGGTCTATGGGCTATGAGGTATCGATATTGTGATAATTGGCTATCATGGATGGAGCTATGCGGTGTGTCGGATGTCAACATCAGACAAAATGTTTAAATACAAAACATAAAGTATATTTTTATGTTATAAATTTTCTCATTTAAACCATTATCATGAATGTATGGGAGTGCTTGGCTCCAGGGAGCTCACCCTGCCGATTGGCTGAAGGAGGAGAAGGAGGCTACGTGATTAAATAAAGGGGTGAAATACCGCTGGCGTTAAAACCAGACGGACTTGTCAGTCCCCGTTACACACCGGAAGATGTCATGAATGTTATATAACAAAATCGTCTTAAAAATAAAATCGGTTATTTGATGAAAGCAATTAATGAGCAATTTAAAATATAATACAATCGCATATTCGTAGAGTGTACTTCAACATTAAATAGGTACCTATAGGCGCGCACCCAGAATTTTTGTTTGGGGGAGAGCTTAAATATTTCTCTACTTTCCTTACATACAAGTAAACAATTACAATTAATTATTAAATAATTATTTATTTTTTTATTATTACCACATAGTTTATTAAACATTATAATTCATAATTATTATACTATAGTCTATATTTGGCTATTATTTGCTATAATAATGTATAATTTAATATAAAAATATTTTTTTTTGGAGGGGGCTTAAGCCCCAAAGCTCCCTCCTGGGTACCTAATATACAATTATCATCGATCATCGGATTGGGGTTTCTCCGAAAACAAACAAACCGATAAAGACTTAGTAACTGTATAATGTATAAGACGTCAATTTCGGACAAAGATAGTGGTTCACTTAAAAATATCATTCTTTACTTATTGTATATTAAGTGTTTTTACGCTAAAATGACATAAAAAGGAATTTTCGTTGGTTTTCCGTAAACATAATTTTACTAGTGTAAGTAATCGGTGTGGCGTCCTCTTAAAGATAACATTATATAATATGTGCTACTGTGCGTTATTAATTTTTTCTCAGTGGAAAGTTTGGAAATATATTATAATTTATACATATTTTTCAAATATTCATGTTTTATAGTTTTATTTTTTATTTTTCATCAGCTGAAGAGCGCCCTTACACCAACAGTGCTCGGGGCACCCATCCCCCCCACAGGTCCGGCTCTAGTCGATAAAGACTTATAGGTTTTTATCGTGCGTCTCAAAGTTTATACCGTAGACTGGTAGATTGTCGAGTACAAGGATAGAAATTATTTTTCTCGTAAATGTTCCGCAAATTTTACAACTTATATCGGCACTCGGCAGACTGGTGTTTTGAATACCGATCATTCCATGACAACAGAACACGTTTAATCGTAGGTGCCTATTTCTCTGTGTTTTTTTGCAATCGTTTTTATTTTTTTCGAGTTCGTTCTTTTTTTCCTCGGCGTTTTTCCGGAATTCGTCGCGCTCAGGATTTCGCCGTCCGTCGAAAAAAATCGTCGCGATTTCTCGAACAGGATACACGACTTGGCGGTGGTCGCGATTTCGCGAACGCCTCTGCCTGAACTCGCCAGTCGCTCGCAAAACGTTTTGGTCGTCGCAGTCGACAAGTGATCATAATAACACCGTAGCGCCCTATCACGTTATACGGATGTCCGTTCGCTCGGCCACGCGGTTTTTGGCGTTGCTGTGTTGGACGTCTGCCGCAGTTGCTTCCGGCGTCCGTCACATCCACACGCCCGAGTCGTGCACCGAGCAGACGGTTCGCATGCGGCCGGATAACTACATGCGATGTCTGCTGCACTTCGGCCGGTGCGTAGACGGTGCGGGCCCGTACGACTACTGGTACTACGA
>NW_020271232.1:2315036-2369663 GCF_002803265.2 Melanaphis sacchari | reverse complement strand
GGCTGGTGTACGACACGGCCAACCTGTACCTCCAACGTATCGGCCGGACGGTGTACCGCCACGAGATGGGCAGGGAAGCGGAGGCGCCGACCGTCGCCTCCTCCGCCGGAGGTTCCCTGCAGCGGGCGGCGCACCGATTTCTCGTCGCCGCGTTCACGACCGTCGTACGCTACGTGTTCCGCAGTTCGCGGGCCGATGGACAGGTAGCGGTTGCACCTTTGCACGCGGTGAGTAGTATAATCTATTACGCAACGGCGGTTTTCCGACGGGTATGGCGGTCGGCCAGTCGGGGGGGGGGGCGAAATATGTATTTGACGTTGAATTCGTGCGGGTGTGGCGGGTAACGGGTTGGGTCACACGCGTGACATAACGATGCGTGTTTTACCGCGCGAGTAAAAAACAAAAAGAATCGTTACAAAAAATAGGTAGGTATATAGAATTCATATTGTCTGTATAGATTGCAAAAAACAAAAAAAAAATGGATACGATCGTGATACTGAACGATTACTATTTATTTATAGTCTTATAAAATGTATTTTTACGATATTAATTTACTTATCTGTATCAGTATTATATGTAATACCTATATTATAATTTAATATTTTAAATTGTGAGCGTAGCGATTATTGTATTGATTTTACAATGATATTTGTCTGTTTATGATGTCAGCAGTTATTGCCCTTTATCGGGCAATAAAATTTAAAAAAAAAATTTCTTTCGACTTTCAATTCTTTCTGGTATACAATTGAATTTAGTTAGAAATTCATAAAAACAATTATTTTTGGTGGGTATATCTAAAATATGAAACATAATTCAAAGTTCCTCATTAGTTTTTCTATCTATAATAAAAGTGGGTAGTTCGCGAGAAAGTCATATCAATTTTTTATGACCACTTGAAGTTTAAATTTTTACGACATTGCATATTCACCCGTAAAATAACTTTTTTTCCTCAGTTAGTGTTTTCTGCACATCGTATAATTTTGATTCTTTTTAGCTATTTATAGATTTGACATTTGAAATTTTTTCTAAAAAATGTTGATACAAAAATACTCATGTGGTCGACATTTTTGAAAATGTATTACAAGATTTAAACATAAGTTCTTATATCTGTAAAAAAATATTAAAAATACTTAGGCAGAATTTTCTTTTACGTATTCAAAGTTTAGTTTTTAACAATATTTGTCTAAATCGTGAAAATTTACTAATTGCAAGTATATTTGGTGGTATAATTTATAAAATTGTTCAATTTTTATAGATAAGGTGTAAGTTTGAAAATTTAATAAATTGTTCCTTATAAGAATAGCTTATAAATTATTTTTTTTAAATTATTTTGTTATAATTTAAAAATATGTTATAATATATGAGGACATAAATAATAAAATTTTGATGTATATTACTATACCTAATGAAATTTAAAAGATGTATAGATTAATTAAAAAATAATAACTATTTATGTTATGAGCCTATTCACCTTGTTCTACGGTAGCACTATTGACTCAAAAGTTAATAACAATAGTACCTATAATACAGTATATAGGTCAGTGGTGTAGCTAAGATTTTTGTTCGGGGGGGGGGGCTAATCATTTTTTTACATAGCTGTGGTTTACTTAGGTTTTTTCATAATTTAAACATGCAGATGCTGAAGTTTTATTTTAGATTTTTGTTCCTGTAACCCTTAAAATATATTGATTTAATATATTTGTATACTTTAAATATTTTGGATATTTTATTTTAATAGTAATAAACAATAATTTTTAAATTTTTTTAAAATTTCGGGGGGGGGGGGGGGGGGGGGGTTACAGCTCCCTCAGCCCTCCCCCTGGTTACGCCACTGATATAGGTACATATGCAATATATGTTAATAATAAAACAAATGTAATGTTCTCGGGAAAAATTAAATCAACCGACTAATAATATTATAGTACTAAAATAAATGGCTATAATAGCTATATCAAAAAATAAATCATGAAATATACTTACCTAGTCATATAGGCCGATAGACTCTCTGCTCAGAATCGTTTTTTGTATACAATAATTAAGGTATCGTTACAAATTTTAATACAATCATTACAGTGACCCACTTGCTCACTTATTTTAATTTTCCTGATATTTAGTAGAACGTATTTGATGATGAATTACACTCATTTCTTCTACTATTTTAAGAGTTGGTTCTCATTTTTTCTGTGTAATTATAACTGTAAGTTTATATTATAATAGTGTAATATTAGTCAGGGCTTATTTTACAATTTTTTTTCAGAAGTGCGCAAAACTCAACTTGCCTTTCATACATCCAAAAAAGTTCTTTGTGTATAAAAAAAAATAGAAATAAAAAAGTATGCTATAAAATGTATTATTATGCTTATGCTTTTAAGCCTTTTTACTTTTAATAACACTTTATGTATATACAAAAAATTACATTTTATATTTTATTTTTTTCGATAAAACTTCTTTGTCTTCTGTAATACATATTTTAAAATTTAAATTTGAAGCTTCCTTTAACATGCTCTTGAAGCACTTCTGTTGCTTTGCCTTTGGTGTACTCAAACTCGGTGGTCTAATGAATTAATAGGTTAATATAGAAATATAATTAAGAACCCTGGATGCGTTACATTCATTTTTGAAAAAAAAAAAAAAAACTGTAATACTAATATGTACTCGTTAATATTAAATAATTGTAACTCTAGTCTGTAGACTTATCACACGCGTATATATAATTTGACAGTATTATCGTACTGTATATCAAACGTGTTTACGCGTGTATATCAGATGACAAATGAAAACAAATTTGAAAAAATCCATTTAATAAACTATCGTTCTCAATATAGTTATTAGTTATAAATTGTATTTTTATTAGTACTAGCACGAATTTAGTCGCTTGCCTAACTTATGTAATGAACTAATCTTTTTTGAGATTTTGACTTTAATTTTGATCATGTATCTTAATTAAAATTGTATGTAATTAATTGATTTATATTAGTATATATTCGCTTTTTTCCCGATAGGTTCGATGTACTGTCAATCAGTAAATTAGATTTTTTTTATAATCGTCGTATCTATGTCGTATCGCCGTTATCTTCCAGGCTGTTAACGGCCCGTTATCGCTATCGATCGTTATTATTACTATTATTAGGTACCGTTTTTTCTGGCCTTTCGAGACCCTTTTCTGTCGCCTTCCTTAATAATTCTATTGCGTAGAGCGTGTTTTTTTCGTTCCGTAAGTGAGCAGTTTTTATCCGAATTCGGTCCGTGGCTATCACCGCAATGGTAACAAAGGCAGGTGCCCGTCGACGGCCATCGGACGTTTTTCTTTGGTTTTTCTCTATGTGTGAGTAGGTTTTGCTTTTTTTGCGTCCGCACCGTCTCTGATCGCGTAAAACGCGTCTTTTGCGATCTGCACGTACGCCGCTTGTCCCTAAATTCCGTTCATAGCCGTCGCCGTCGCGTTCATTAAATCGCAGTATTTATCTGTATTAAAAACGTGTTGTTTTGTTTTCGGTGTTTTAACCTTCAGACATCTCCACCACCTCATCAGTACTGTTTCGATAGTGTATAAAATACATTTATGTGTATAAAAAAATTGTGCATACGATGGATTTATAAAATTACAACTTGCAAGGCATTAATCTAATCGCTTAATCTAAATTACCAGAAAACTTCACTAGTTTATATTACGAGTAGGTATATTTTCGTGAATGAAAATAATATTCTTAATTCATTCTAGTGAATTATTAGTAAGTAATGTAGAGACTTTTTTGGCAATACAAATTAACAAAATTTTGTATAAATTATAGGTTATAACTGCGCGTTTCTTAAATTAGAGTCGCACATTTTTCATTTGGAATTACGTAAAATGTGTTCAAACGTACGTTAAAATATACACTGATATTAGTAAATTATAATTAAAATTAAAATTAAAAATAATATTACTTTTAAAATAAAAATTCAAAAGGTTGATCTCTTACAAGTTGGCATGGGTTGTAAATGCGTAGTATCAAGAGTTGTGTAGTATAATTACTATAATTTTTTCAAGCTTCCAATTTGTCACAGGCTGATATTGTGACAGTGTACAATTTCTAATAATTTATTGTACTTTAAAATGTATATAGGGTGTAAGGCGAGTAGAAATTTAATTATTTCAAAGGATTCAAGCTGTAATATTGTCTTCATTTACAAAACATTAATACGAGTCTCAAGGAAAATGTTTATGATTTTAAATTAGAAAGTCCCACGAGACATAATAGTCCCAAATTATTCCTCAAATTTCAGCTTCAAAATTCTAACTATAAATTTTGTGTATAACTGCAGCTACATTATTATATTATATTTATCATAGATTTTTTTTTTTTTATCGAAAAAAGACTCAAAAATAGTAAAAACTGCTTTATCACTAGATTTTAGAAATAATTATAATTTGTAGTTTTATTTTATAGTTGAAAAAATGTAATTTTAATAATAATATGCGATTGGCTATGTTTTTTACACTTACACAATTTCGTGAAAAGTGAAGGTTTACATCACCCGCACGTTCTCAGTTGATTATTGTAAGTCTGAGCCCGTAAATATACCTTTTCTGCTCCAATCCGGCCCGATCTCTTTTCACTTTATTATCGTAATAAAAACGTAGGTAATTTATAATCTTGACGCGCCCAAAACGGCGCCCGTACATCGTAAACATGACCAAGTGGCTTATTAATCATGATAGTAAATGACGCAGCCAAGTAGATATCAGTGCGTATTACCAGCCAAGATTGAGAGAATTTTTCGTTTATTTCATACAACGTATGCATATTTTAAGTGTTTTTTTCCTACTGTCAAAACACGGTAAAAAGAGTACATAGGTACTTAGATAGTCTTATCATTATTATGCTTATATATACTTATAAATTTATAACACTTATAAATATATTATAATAATTAAACCTCTGCTTCAATCGGTGGCTGTAGCTCTGTATGAGGTTTATATTCTACCATTGATTATAAATACTACAGTACCTATATTAATACACATTATTGTATATATTGAAGATTACATACCTAGGAGGGACAACGTTGTAATTATGAGGGATAATCCCTCCCTCTAGAGCACATTTTTTCAAGAAAATAATAGCTATTTCTTTAATTTTTGACATCCAAGAAAGCCATCTAGATCTACACAGCAAAGAGCTTGTAACTATTTTCTGAATTATTTAAAATTTTAATGGATTATTTAATTTTTCGGATATACTTCTGTCCTTAAATTTAAAATCCAATAACATAGAAATAAGCTAAAATCAGATTAATCTACATAAAAAATAACAGGTTCCCAACTTGTTAGTACAAATAATAATTAATAAGTGGCACTCTAAAAAATTATTAAGCTTATAATTGCTGTATGATTATACATTTATAATTTAATTATTAATATTTTCTTAAATTATATTGTTACTTATCATAAAATATGACACTCATTATAACTTATAATGATAAATTATAATGCATATTCATGTTTCATACTTTTTATATTTTAAGATTGAATGCTTAAGTAGCGGCAGTATATTTTCATCGGAAAAATATATTTAATTGTGCATAAACGTGCATTGTCCGATAAAGATAAACAGATTGAAAGTTATATGCATGTTTGCTTATTAAAATCTTATTTTCATTAAAGTTAACATAAAAATTTAAGTAACAGAATATCTAATAAAAATAGAATTTATATTATACATTTTAAAAATAAATATTAAATATCAAAAATAAATAAATTATTGTTTATTTATTTGTTATTAGTAAAAACTATTCATGTAATTTATAACAATAGCTGAATGTAACAATTTTCAGTGCAAAAGGTAGTGTGGGGGTGGAGTTCTCTACATTAACGTAATTATAAAAAAAAATATTCTCCTCCAGAACAAATTTTTAATCATGCCACAGTAAAGACACAATTTTTATTAAAAAAAACTAGGTATGTTAACAATTTATTTATTTAGCTAGCTTTATGGTCTTTAAGTCATAACTAGTTACTACTTTGTTCTTCACACTCTCTAGTTTATTGAGTACCTAATCTTATATTTAATGATGGCTTTATGCTGTACATTATTTATTAACACATAAATAATAAGAATACTAATTGACATTTAACCATAAATTGCATAAATAGTGGATAAATTGGTAAAGGTCATGTGTTTGTATGCTGTATGTTCGAACCTCAAGTGTACGAAAGATTGTGTATTCAAAAGGTCGTATGCTCAAAATAATCGATTAACAAAACTAAACAAAAATAACACTTATAGCTTTTTTGTAATATTGGATTTCATTTAATTTTATCTTTATAGATTTTACTCGGTGAAAATGTAGATAGATATTATTGATGTTTTTTTTGTCTGTCATCTATCAATATGGTTTAATGATGTATTAAATCATAAGTATTATTTCAAAAGTATCGATTATAATTTTGTTCAGTGGCAAATCCAGTGGAGTGGACTCCGAGTCCGGACCTTCCCTCCTTGGCTTATGTCATAGTATTTATTTTTATTTTTAAAGTTATACTGAAATTTTTATCAAATTTTATTTATTAGATTAATTATTAGATTTAGTATTTTGTTAATAAAATGTCAAATTTGATGTATAGATAAAATCAATATTAATAGATTAATATCTAATGACTATACCATAATTTAACTGGTATAATAATAATAATTAATTGACATACACTGTAAATATAAATTTAAAAATGTAAAAAATATGTATATTAAATTTTATAATTTTGTTTATTTAGCAAATAAAATGTATGTATTATTCAGGGAAAAGAACAGAAAAACAGTAGATAAATAATGTTTTTAGACCCCCCCCCCCCACTTGAATAAATCCTGGTTGCGTCATTGATTTTGTTTAAACGTTCATTTTAATTAATATTTTATACAATTTGTGTAAGTGATTTTTATTTTTTAAATGGTTAGTTTAAACACGTTTAAAAGTATGCTCGATAAGGATATGTTATTTGTAAACAGTTATGAGTTCATGTTTGATAAGAAACGACTACGATTACGTGATCAAAATAATATATATTATTGGAAATGTATAAAATGACGTGGCAAAATATTTCGGATAATATTTGAACACGGTGAACATAAAAATAACAATAATTTTATTATTAACAAATATTCTCATGTACCAGAAAAATTATGTGTCATTACAAAATTCTAAAAAATAAAAAAAAATGTGATTAAGTTTCATATACGATTCGTTAAATCATATGTATATATTAGTACGAAATAGCGAATTGCAACGCGATAGTTTCATCTCAAGTGGCTAAAAACGCATCTAAGTAAATTGTACAAAGAAAAAGAAAAGAACTAGAACTAGTTTCATTAAATTTAATACTTCTTTTGGAACTTCAAAATACAATTTCAGATCAACCTTTTCTTTAGAAAAATGAAATCGATGAAGATAATAAATTTTTAATTTTCACAACAGTTCAGAATTCCATTTACTTGATCAAATGTTTAGCTCGCTAAACAAACATTTAGGGCTTTTTCTGGCATTTTTAAACAGATATTTACAATATATGAGGCAATTACATACATCTACAGCGTTTGTGTACCTTTGGTGTACGTAATGGTGACCAGCAAAACTGAAGATAATTATAAGACAGTGCTAACTGTGTTTAATAATTTTGTGATTAAAAATAATACTAATTTCGAAAGTAATAACGGACTATGAAAGAGCTTCAGATAAACGTGATCGATGACATATTTTTATCTCTTGCGTTTCTTCCAGTTAATAAGGTACGTATTAAAAAATGAATACGTAACAATTACCTATTATAGGAATGGCGAACCCACGGCACGTTGGTTAAATTTCAATGGTATGTGAAAAAATTAAAATTATAAAAAATTATGCTATTTATAAAATGTTGGTTATAACTGTTATAAGAAATTCAAAGAAACAAATTATGTTTAAAAATTATAATATTCTTTTGTAAAATGTATCATAGTATTATATTATTACTATATTTACTATGTAACTTTATTTTTATCCTTAGAAAATATAAGTTCCTTTGGGTACGTGAACAATTTTCAAAACCTTGATTTGAAAAATTTGACACTTGACCTAAAAAAGGTTCACCACCTCTGATCTATAACTAGTATGATATACATCATACATACGTATTTTATTAAATTAATACGACGACCTACAAAATACCTATCTATCTAATTTAGGAATAAATAATTTAATATTTATTTTACTTCTATATAATATTAAATAAATTATTATGTTTTTTAGGTAATCGAAGGTTGGGAAATTGTGAAATTATTATTTAGTGATGACGAAAGAGAAATATCACTTTTAGAATACTTACATTTATGGCAAACCATGCTACAAGATCGCGTGGATATATTAAATCTCAACAAAACCCTCTCCTATTTCTAGTTAACATGTGCTTAGTAGCTTCAAGGGTTGATGCATATTTGCTAAGAACAACAAATATTGCTGATTCATGGCACTGTTGACTTAAAAGGTGTGGGAGTGATATATAAAAAACCATAACATAATTTATTACAGTATAAAGTAGTTCCGCAAATATGTTATGTCCAGTTGTTGTAAGACGGAGTGCGTGGATAGCGTCCATTTAATTGATTAATAAGTTAACAAAATTATTTAAATATGTTCACAGATTAGTATCCAAACTACCAGGAATATATAAATTGATGGGATAGTTCTAAAAAATTCAGAATGAAATTGGAAACTCTACAGAGCAAATCATTTAAGACTGAACAAACAAGAAAAGAAAAACATACAATGAAAAACGAGAACAAAGAATTAAAAATTTAGTTCTCCAATTCCAAATTTCAGACTTCAATATTATCGAGTTTCTACGAGGAATATCATACAATTTAACGTTTTAGTTTAACGAATTTTCGATATTTTTATTATTTATTATTTTTTATTTTTACATTTATTTTCGCTTATTGATAATTTCTAACATATGACCTTTCGAAGAGACAATCTTTCGAATACTCGACGTTCGAATACAAAACCCCTTATCTTTCCAAAAAAAAAAAAAAATAACTATTAAGAATGTGCTTAAGTGACTATGTTAGTGAATGAAATTGAAAATCTATTTTACGTTTTCTGAATACTGAACTTTTGTTAGCAATTACAAAATCTGCATTTCAAAAACGTAATTAGGTTTTTACTTTTTGATTCCATTTTCTATAATAGGATACAGGAACACAGTCATACACTGCAATATGTGTATTTAATACTTGCCGGGTGACATATTTCTTAGAAGTTTAAAAATTGTTCTTTTAAAAAAAAAAAATATCTTTTGGACTGATACTTTTTTATTAGTTAGCAACGCACTTTTGTACTTGGAAACGTATTTGTGAAAGGTGCGTGGTAAATTGCACGCATACTCGTATAAGTGTGTATTGTGTATAATATATTAATATAAATTATATACGTACGATGTGTCGGTGTACACGAAGTTTGACAGCAAAACCAACGATAGAGCGGGTTGACTTTAGACAGCGATGATACTTTACGATGATAAATGATAATGTATGTAATTTGGTGATCACTTATATATTATAAAGCTGATCGATCCATTTGATTTTAATAGGACACCTGTAACACACATTCGTTATTTTTACGAATATAAATATAAGAACCTTTTCGAGAGAAACTTAATAACACTTCAAAGGGCAAATGCTATGCGTAAACTCTTGGTTAGGTTCTGTAGTCATATTTATATAAATATTTAATGGATAGAATGTGTTTAGTGTATAAATTAATTATTTACTAAAATATCTATTCTTAAAACCAAGACTTTACTCTTCAGAACTTTAATATGAAGAGTTGATTATTTATGACTTAAAATCTAATAATATTGAAATGTTTGTTAGACAGTTTTTAGATATAATAATTATACTGATAAACATTCTACTCATGATCATAATATACCTAATACTCGTTTTAAGGTAAATTTCAACTTAGTTTTACCTAGATTGAAAACTGTATTTGAACTGCATATTAATTATTATGGATTTGTTAGGTATTGCAATGAATCCGAAATAAATATAAATTCTTTCAATAATTTTTTTGAGAATTTATTTATTTTATTTATGTCTATTTACTATACTATACTATAATAGTACTATATTTACTATATTTACTATATTTTATCCATTATACACTATTTAAATCATGATTTTGTTTAGAATTTAAATCCCCCATCTTAAGCTGAGCTTACAGTGAGTGTTCTATAAATAATATGAATTTTTGTATGCGTTTTTTGTACTACCAATAAAATGTTATTATTTACTATTATTTAAATAATTTAATTTTATGTTGATTAATAAAACCTTTATCTTGAGTATAGTATTGTGGCTTTAAAAATTATCTAATTATTTTTAACTTTCATGGTATATTTCAGTTGTCACTTTTTGTTGGATAAAAAAAATATTATTATTTTTATCACTATATAATATATTTAGTATATATATTAAATAATTATAATACATTTATTTGTTACCTTTCTGTTAGGTATATGAGACTTACTAACTACCACCTAAAATTACATCCGTTATCGCGACTACAAAAATCTTAATGATGTTCACGTGTCGTATTTTAGTTCTCTAATTAACAATTATCATTATATATTATTATAGGTTTTGTTATGTTGTTTTTCGTGTACATTAACAAACGAGTAAATTTAATATTTACTCGCTTGATATAAACAGTTTAATAATTTTACTCTAATTTCGATGTAGTAATCACACTTAAAGATTCAAATCCGTTTATTTATTTTTACAGACTCTGTGAAGATCGGAATTAAAATAATTATATTTCACTGCGAATGAAACAATTTAACAAGGCAATAGACATACATGGACATATTATATTACATAATTGTATCTTACATTGTATAGAATAATTAACAAAGGTAAAGGTAGGTACTTCATGCTCTATTCAAATAAATGTATTCATCATAATATATCAAATCAAAATCAATTAAAAACTGAAAAATACATTCATTTCATCAGTATTCATGTTTAATGTAGTATTTATAATATTTTTAATTGATTTGGATCGATTAATAGTGTCTATAGTATTTATAAAATATTATTGCGTGTCTTAAGCGGAGTTCAAAGTTTTTTTTTTTTAGGTGCACCTCTTTTATGTTATCTTTATACCAACTTGTTTCTACTTATAATTAAACAAAATTATTAAAGGTAAAATTTTAATAACATTGCTGTTATTTGTGAGAAAGAAAATATGAATAGCTTTAGGCATTTTAAAATTGAAATACTTGAGCTTAACTTTTTATGTATGAAACATAATTTTATTTTTTCAATGACTAAGGCTGAATTTTTTAATGTAATATATATAGCCTTTAAAATCCTTTTTTTTATATTCGTTTTTACTAAATATATATATATAATTTTTTTTTTTTTGAAACTAATTTATTTATAAAGATGCTTTATAATTATAAAAGTGATTATTCACAAGAAATTACAAAAAATAATTCATAAAATGTTTGTAAAAAAATTTAATTGAATATAATTAATAAAAATATCATTGAAAAATACAATAAAATAAAAAAATGATGTAAAAGGTTGGAAAATAATCCAAAATCATCGAGTACAAAAAATTTTAAAATATAAATTTTAAATTGCATCCACACACAAATATCAAGAAATTCAAAAGCGTAGTGACCTAAATTAAAAAAAATCCTCTTTTTTTTGTTGATTAAAGGACGTGCCGCTGCATATAAATATAAAATCTGTTTTTTTTATGGTTTTGTCTACGAATTAATAGATATACTATAGCGATTCACACTACAACAGTAGCTTATAATGAGTTATCTATTTATTCATTGTTTCTAAATAGTTCATCAAATTTGTCATTGCATCATGTAAATTATGTAAACGAGCAAATTACCGCATTTTAATAGTATACAATATACATTTATACCACTGATTGCATATAGTAATAATTTCCTCAACGTTATAGTAAGAACTTGAAACCGTTTTTATAATTCGTTTTATAATATATTAACGTTAAGTAGATTAAGTATACATTTGGATTAAAAGACGATTATTATGTCTTGGATATTATTATTTTGGAGACGGAATCAGAAACACCGAAATTATACTTTATAATTGAATTTTTAATCCATATAAATTACTCGATTGATATTGCGAATGTACCAGACTATCAAAAGATGTCGCCTTATCCAATAACCATAAATATTCGTCACCAAAATTATAACTATTTACAGATTCAATATTGAATTTATATTAAATTATATGCTGAAAATAATATTACAGGACGTGCCTATAATTTATACACTCATGCGCATTGGTGGATTTTTTTTTATGTTTCCTCATTTGTCAAGCCAATCATCTGTTCATCAGTTTCTTATAGTTTATAGTATATGGGATCTAATACTACTGTGTATAACATTGAAAATTATTACGCGGCAAGTGCATTTTTAAACATTTTTTTCTATTGCTTAAATCATTTTAGAAGCTGTATCACTTTTTATGGCGTCTGGTTAACACTTTTATTATTCATAACTAGTTAATGCGATTTGTGGGGAAGATAAAACCATCACTAAATATTTATCTAGTGACTCCCTACCCCTTAGTCACCATGTACTCATTATACGTTGAAACGATCCTGCTCGAGTTCAGTTACATCTTACATCGCGCAGTTATCTTCTCTTGTATTCCTACTAATACGCATTGCATGTAATATTTATGTTTTTTTTACACTTACCTTCGTTTTACCGTTATGAATAAGGTGTCATCTCTTCTCTTTTTGACTTTGAGTCGAGCAGCAGTTACCACCACCACATAATTAACTGTCACACTCACCCGTTTTGCACGTATATCTATATTCCAAGTGATGTACTCAATACACGTACACATACTATGCAGAATTGTTAAATATTTCAGTTCAACTATCATTTATACACGTGCTGTACCGTGTCCACGTTACCACGTATGTTCTACGTTAAGGTTAAGTCGTGAAGAAGTATTAAGATTTACAGTTAATGTATTAAATACTTACGAAACCCCAGCTCTTAAGAACTAAATCAACGACGAGTGCGGTATAGCGGGCGAAGAAGGTGGTTGACAAAAAAGGATATGGATCAATCGCAGTAAAGGGAGGACGACAGATGAATAGGATGTGGCAGACGTCACGGTAATAGTTTCGCGGTGTATTACTGCAGAGATCGCTCAAGTATTTCTCTTATCAGTCATACGTAGCCAGTAATGTCAACATCACTGCAAACGACCCGTAATAATTGGTATTATGCCGTATTATACATTTATACACGATATATAATATTAAGCTGCAACACAGAGATCAGAGACTTTATATGTACCTACTCGCATGTATATACTTGAAGCATATACGATATCGTAAAGTGATTACTGCGAACTTAGTATATTATGAAATGTCTTCACCCGCCACACACACATCATACAACAGAACAATTAAGTAACTAGTTGAACGGTTTTATTAAATCTAAGTTAGGTCGTCTTATTGTTCTTTTTTTCGTTTCACTTACTCGGAAAACTGGTGTCTGTTTTATAGAAATGCAAATAAGACATCAATACACTCACGTGTATACGATATAATATATTTTATTCAAATCGTATATGCTGTTATTTTTATTCAATAGTATAATGCTTCATATGATCACGTCTCGTATTATGGAAAATAGTGTATATAAATACAGTAAGTACATAAAACAATATTATAACATAATAATGTATTATTGTAGAGACTAATTGTTTTGCCTGAATGCCTTAAATCTACTAAAAAAACCAATTTCTTTCTTTAAACATGCTTAGTATAGTTATAACTTGTATAACTTATATAAGTATGATATGTTTTAAGATATTGAATTTTATTCAGTCTTATACAATTTGTTGAACTTTTAAAAATGTAGTCAACACAATTTTTAAAATATAAAGCAAAATATTGTTTATATTTTATAAAAAAAAAAAAAAAATTGAAATTAATTTGCGCTCGAACATTGTGAGGTTGATTATAGGTTATAAGTACCTACTATTAAACTATTTGAAATGTTCGAATTTGAATTTAATTGTACTATGAATTTAAAATTGTTCGATTTTTTCATGCTCGAGGTCGATTTAAAGTATTCAATATAAAATGTAAAATATAAACGATAACTAAAATTGACTATAGAGTTATACGATATACTGCTGTCCAATGCATTGGCTGGTGCAATTATTAACAATACTAATATTTTTATTTCATTATTTATAAATTAATTTGAAATTTTATTCTTATATAGAAATGTTTTAAAAAAGAACATCAATAATATTTTAACGAAAAATACAATCGATTTTATGTATTCGTTTTCTTTTCTTTCCTTTTTTACACACGTTTAAAGATTTTAGCGTTATGGGTATTGGGCATGTTTCGCGTACTCATGTCTACCCACACCACTGTTCTGCACGCAATACAGAACTGAGTACCTTTATTAATTCACTTAAATATATTAATGTATATTATGATTTAACATCGTGTAGAATTTATCCTACTGCCGTTTAATGGAATTGTAATCATAATTAATAAACGTTATAATAGCTAACAGAATACAGATATCTCCAAGAGAACAATGTCGGAAACAACGTCGGTGAAAATTTAATTATTAATTACGATTATACATGTAGTGGTGGTTCATGAAACAGTACCCAACTCGCAATTCACTCGCTAGTAAATATTATGCCGTATTTCGGTGTTTAGCGGTGTACGTGTTTTGTCTTCCAGCAGGCAGTACTCCGTGCTACGTCATACCGCCGTAAACAATATTATTATTGACTCGCTGGAAAAAAAAAATTGATTCCAAAATATATATATTTCATTTATACAAACATACACACACATACACATTACGAATGTAAACCGTTCCGCATTGGAACTTTTAATATAAAAACGATATAATATATCCGCGTAATTACGTAAATGTTACCTTATGTATCTGTTTTATTTATTATATTCCACGGTAATTGGACATTTGATTTCTCGCGGTTTTCGGCTTTTACCATCGGAAAATTGACTCGAACAGATACAACCTTTTGAAATAAATCATTTGGCGTAGGTATACCAAAGACTTATTTTTTTGTCACTTCTGTTACTAATTTATTAACAAGTAATTTAAGAGGAGGCTATACACAGAAATTTGTTGTTTCTGTCTTACAAGTGCATAACATGGACAATTTACGTTCAGCAGATCAGGTTTATCCTCGTTAGTTTAAAAATTAGAGTAAATCGACCTGTATTGCAGCTTGATGGTAAGAATATTTTCTGTGTTTGTGTGTGGGTTTTTACGAGAATTAAATTTTTTAAACGAGATGAGCATTTTTAATTTACTATATTTTACATACCTATACAAAACTCGCTAAAAAATTGAACTATTGTAAAACATCCATATGCAAACATAGATAATTTTCTTATCATCAAGTTTCATTATAGGTAAATTCACTCAAATATTTAAACTAAAAAAGATAAATCTGATCTGCTAAACGTAAATAGTCTATGTTATGTACTTGTAAGAAAGAGACAACAAATGTCTGTGTAGCGTCCTCTTAATGAATTTTCGCTATCGCTGCTATCGATTTTGTGCAGGTTTTTGTACAGTACTCGCAATAATTCTTAAACCTTAGAATCAACACAAACACACACACATAAAAGACGATTCATCAAGTACACTCAATCTCAAATTTTCTGATCAATGAAATTTTTAAATATATTTATTTAAAGACAATATTTACAAATTTTTGAGGTATTTTGAATTACTTGAGTAGTATCCTGAACTCTTTTGGAAACATAAACTTTTGTTTTTCAATGAAAACTTTTTTTTTCAACCATATAAATTATTAGTAGATAATTTTTCTCAGATATGTCGACTTGTCAAAATTATAACTTGAATGAGTACTCGTAATTTTTGAATTGTTTAACGTAGCGTTAGGTATAAAAGTTAATAGGTCTGTATTATGATAATGGGTTTCGTAAATAATATGGAAAAAATAGAGTTTGAAAATTTTAATAATGAATATTATCATCTATTAAAATTGATAATTTGTAAAAGTGATCAAAGTATAAGAATAATAGCAGATTCAAAGTTACTTCTATTTTATATTTTTGTAAAACCTTTTTAAGAACTATTATTCTTAATAAATAAAAAAAAAAAAATAAATAAATTAGCTGAAAAACTATTTGTTTTAATATTGAATTAGGCGCATAAACATTTTCACAAAGTTATCCAATAACTTACAGTAAAATAAATGGGGGATTCTCATTTGAAAAACAGAAGTTTGTTTCACTATAGGATATTTCTCAAGAAGTATAAAAAATCTAAAAGTTAGAAAACATAATCCTTTAGGATATTAAAAAAATTCCAATAAGCAGAATTTCAATAAATTCATTATCAAAGGTTAAATGGGGTGGTCGAGCTTGATTCACTATTCCGTATATATTTTACAATAGAAATTATTGTTTGAAAAATCTCATTGTAAATACTGATTTTATACATGTTACTATAAACATTTATTATGTGTTATCAACCATATAGCCGCAGTGGAAATATAAATTCAATTCTATTTATGTTTACATAAAATCTTCTTTACGCATACATAAATTAATGTACGGTTGTATGGGGCTTATAGTCTACGTCCACAGAGTATAGATTTTGAAACTACTGAACCAATTAGAATTTAATTTTTCGTATAAATATTTATTGGTACTCAAGAAATATTCAATGTCTATAGTTTTGTTTTTCAACTCTTGTAGGCTGCCACAAGATGTCTCACATACGAATTTAATTTCGACTTTTAAAAATTTAATATTTGCTTGTTCATATGCAGGGTTTCTATTGGTTTTAGATATAAAAGAGACTTATATAATATGTATACATTTAAAAACGAGTGAATGTTTATAGCTTGTATGTACTCAAAAAATACTCGACCGATTTTGATGAAAATTTTAAATTGTTTTTAGAGATAATGGAAAAGTAGTTTTAACCACGTTCAAAAATAAACTAAAAGCTTTATCCAATCCACCGTCGAACGATTGCCCATTTCAGTTAAATCAACTCACAAATAGCGACGTCACTATAACCCGATTCGTCCATGAAATGAGGTGCACTAAAACCGAGATGTATATATAATATAGCGTAATATTTTATATATTTTTTTACGGACGAAGTCTGGTTGTGCAGCTGGTATATTATAATATATTACATATTGAAGTATACGTCTGTGTAGAGGAATATCGATATATTTTTATTATTATTATTATTATTATTATTATTATTATTATTGTATTCGATTGAATCGATACTGGTCACGGATTATCCTAGAAATACTCAGTTCTAAATTATAATACACACATACTTAAGTTTAGACTTATATGTACATTTTGTACGCATATTATGCGCATATTGGGTGTTTATTTTATTTTATCTTAACCAGCAAAATATGAAAATTCTATTTTTATTTTTTAAGAATAAAAATAGATTGGTAGTATTATTATCACTGACAGTCGTAGCGATTGTCGTTAACCAGTACATTTCTATATAACTTTAAATAATTAATTCATTTCTTAAATTCACTCTGTTTACGATAAAAGAACCACCCTGTAGTCTGTTGGTACGATATGTATATGGAATAGGGTTTTTTTTTTATTCTCGGAAGTTGGAGTACGGGTAAAAACAAGAAAAACATAAAAACTTTACGCCAACGAATCGGCTGAATACATTACATTATAATATTATGACTGTTTTCTGTATAGTTTATAAAAACCGAAAGCTGCAGTTATATATATATATATATATATACGATATATGAATGTATACTGTGTTTAGCGATCAACCGTCGCTAAGAGTATATCGTTTTTTGGGGTTTGTATAAAAGATATGTATACACGATTATGCAGAAGTCTCATATAATTTTTAGACACGATAACATTTCACGCTGAAATCGATAATCGGATTTGATCGTAAAAATTGTAACAGGTATATTAAACTACCTATACATTTTTTTACGATTTATTGCGATTTTTTGGTTATTATTTTTGATAACCGAGAATAATTCACTGCCGAACAATTCGTCGCGAATACAATTTTTGAACGAATTGGTTTTTATTTTAGATTATTGCCTGCGAGTGTATAGTGACTTCGTATTGTCGACAAAACCGAATATACCTACTTAGGTAACTGCAAATTTCACATAAGTAATAATAGTAATATTTTAACAGAGTTTGGGTTGTATTTTTATGACACTTGGCTTAATTTACTAAAAATTTTATAGACTGTATGCAGTAATATGTTGTTCATCGATTACATTATTTTCTAATAAATTGGAAACTACTTATTTCCATTTTTTTTGAAAAACAAATTATAGTTGCCTTGAAAAAGCTTTAATGAACACTTTTTGAAAATTCAAATTTAAGCATGTTGTATTTTTATTTTTGCAATTTATTTAAACTTAATAGAAAATGTCGTGTTTAATTTTCTGAGCTTCAACGACGGTACATTAAAGATTCTTAATTTGTTCTTAAAATCTAAACGACGATCGACGACTAAGGCTAGTCGCTGACATGTAATTTTTGTTGCGCAACAATTTAATTGCATGAGTGGCTGATATATGATGTAATTTTATTTTAGATTTTGAAAGTGATGATGGTTGAGTAGAAAGGTTCTTCCAAGTTGTTCAAAGTAAACCACCAATTTTTAATTCTAAACTTTCAGAAAATTCTAACCGGAACTTAATTTTGTGACTTTGGAGTGAAATTTGTGAGACAATGATTCCAATGTGACACCGAATGACTGGAAATGATTAATTATTATAAAGTAAAGACTAAAACACAATATTTAATCTGATGTGGACCCACATCAATATTTATTTGTAATATTAATACACTTTAATGCATTGAAAATTTTATATTAGAATAGAATTTCTATAAGTTTAATCTATTCAAATCTTTTCAAATTTTTTCTTGCTGCCATGTAATTGATTATTGAAATGAAGTGAAATATTTTACAAAATAATTTCGTATAGTTGTATTAATGTGACTGCTACGCGCATTTGTGTGTTTTTTTCCTGTTAAACAGCATTCATAAAGTGTGTTTTCAAATGTAACCCCGTCTCTTTGGCGTACACAATTATGAAGGATACAATAACCCTGAATAAATGTATCACAAAATGTAAAGTTTACATCTACCTAAGGCTTTATTCATTATTTTCTATTTGTTGGCTATAATGCTGAATGCGCATTCGACCATTCTTCTTGCTCTAGTGAGTCGATAGTGGGTCTATACTTAAATTTTTTCTCCCAAACGTTGTACGCGGTCTGTTAATGCAAATGCTTCGTTCGTAAAAAAAAAAATAGCACAATCGAATAGCTAGACCTGTTCTATAATTTGATAAAGGGTTGATTTGGAGGTATATTAAATTGACCCTGACTTAATCCTCGACCAAAATTTGATTTTTGAAATACATGTAAATCACTAACACTATTCTATCAATTGATATAAGACAATAATCTGCATCTACCATAACCATAAGAACTAAAGAAAATACATTTTTAGAATTTATAAATTTAGAACCGGTATAATACGACTTTTGAATACGTATGTGCTTGCTATCTATGTCTCTTATATAATCAGGAAAATGTGTATCAGTGATAAACTTGTTAGTAACTTAACGTCAAGTTTCTTCAGTTTTTTCTGACATACATTTTCTTTAAAATATATCCTTATTTTTTCATATGTATCTTTGATAATCGTTCTTATTGTAGTCTCCTCAAATAGGAACTTAAAATGTAGAGATTGAAAACTATTTCCTGTAGCAAGGTACTTGTATAAAGAAGAAAATAGTGATTATAGATAATATTCTATTATAAATGTAAGTTATATGTGCCTGTGGACAAAAGTAGGGCGAAGTGATGATACATATTATGCATGATTTTTTTTTTTTATGAGTATTATAAGTTCGAATGTTGAAAAATTTTAACATTTATCAAAATCTCGAAAACTTACAAATTAGGAGTTATAAATTCATAAAATATTTTGTTTTTATAACTAATGGATTGAAAATTTAGATTAAATAATTTTATTGTTTTATTTACAGGAAATAAATTTTAAAATCAGCGGATAGAATATGTTTTTGGAGAGAACCAATGGTTAGTAAATAAAAACAGGTAAAATCAGTTTAAGTTTCTTAAAAATAACAAAAATATGTATTTTTTAATCAATATTATTATTTTTGTTGCCTACAATTGAAGTTTAGCGAACAACCATAGAGTGTAGTCCATCTAACATACACGAAGATAATTTAAAAAGTAGAGAACATTTTGAAGTTGTTCATAAAACAAATAAATTACAAGATGACATCTCTAATAACACATTTCAAGATAAAAATTCAGAAAATTCTGGTAAACCGTAAAAGAAGAAAAAAAATATCTATGAAGAATCTTTACTACACATTTTAAAAACAAAAGGGAATTAACCGGTTAATGAAGATAAATCCTTCATTTTATTATTAATGCCAGTTTTTAAAAAGTTGACTGATAAACAAAAGATCGATGCGAAAAATGAAATTCTTTTCAACATTTAAAAGGTCGCTCACTCAACAAAGACAAGAATTTTATTTTAAAATGCTTCGTCGTATTGGGCATATTTATAACTATGGTCCTTGTGGACGTACAGAAAGTCGTTTTTCATATCTAATTCAATTTAAATATCTATTTATGATATGGAGAACTATTTATCTGAGCCTTTAACATCTAATCTAGTTTCAAGTAATTTTACACAATTTAGTATTTGGAGTTATAACTTTTATGTGTGAAGACTTATCCATTTGGTGATAATCATCAAATAAAAATTAACTTAATATTTTTCAACTATATTTTAACGTTTACATTATTATTTTATACATTTTATTTAAAATTTAAACCAAAATTTAATTAAAAAAAAAACATTATTATTAGTAAAAATATATTCAGTATAATATGAACAGTAAGTATATCTATTTATAATTTATGCTTTGTACAAATATATTTTTTCTCGCCTTAAAGTAATTGAAAAGCTTCTTTAACTGGAGGGATTGAAATTTTTCAATATATGTCTTGAAGATATAAGGCTGTATCAAACTTAGAAGTTCATCAAAACTTATGATACAATAAAAATTGAAAAATTTATTTGGGTGTGAACGGAAATCATTATAAAGTTTATAGAATTGTCCTTGTTACAAGAGTTGTGATGTTATACTGGATGAATCAAATATTTCTTTTTTTATTTTCTTCCTTCTTCTTAACTCGAGAGCACATACTGCAGTTATCTCGACAAAACTCATGATGCGACTGAACAATTGTTGTATCATGTGCGCGCGTCTAGTGTGACACGATATACAATGTATATCATACATTGTGTGCATACATATATGTGAGTGTGGTTAAGATGAATTGTTACGTAACTATTGTGCAACTGAAAATTGCTTGTCAGCGACTAGTCTAATATCTGTTCTTAGTTTTTTGTCTATGAATAATGTCAAATATGTTTTTATCTATTCAATGTGTAGGTACTAATTTTTTGACAACGATGAGAACATTTTAATTTTAATTACAAACTATTTTATAAATACATTGATTGGACGAGTGGTGCGAAAAAATAAATTAAAACCAGTGTTATTATTTTAAATGTTTAAGAAAATGGAATTGTGAGTTACATTTTAAAGAAAGTATTCCAAAAATAAATAATTTTATCCAGGGTTTTCGTAATGAATTTTTAAATCCATTATCTTATTATTTGGAAATGTTTTGAGACATTTAAATAAAAAAATGAATCATTAAATAAAGTATTAAATAGAATAATAGTATATACTCGTATAAAGGTACAAAAGCAGGAATTTCTGAGAAATTAAAAGTAAGTATAAAGACTTTGTAAAACAGTTTAAAGAAGTTTGTGGTTATAATAATAATAAGGTAATCAAATATTATTTAAGAAGTTTAGTACACAATATCCAATTTTAATAATTATAGTTATTAACAATTACTTTTTAACATTAATTAAATTAAATTAATTATTCATTATATTTTCTTCATACATTTAATTTATTATTTTTCATTTTCTGATTTATTATTTTCAAATTAATGCATTTGGTAACAAATAACAATACATAATATCTTTTATATTTTTTTACTAGCTGTAAATTGTGTTCACAAAGAATTTTTTAGTGTTAAATTGTAAACAATTTTTACTTTGAATTACAGCTATGCTAATCTAATAATTATATGTATTCATGGGGTTTATTAGCTATATACATCTATATAATATAATACATGATATACAACAATTTAATACGATATGTTAATTTATCATTTTTTTTTCTTTTTTTTTTTGTATCAATTCGATATTTAAGCAAACTAATTTGAAACAGAATATCATAGAATGTACTAATGATATAATATAGTGGTTGCTGTCATATATCATATTTAATAAAATAAAACGCTAGTTTGCATTTATTTTTCGTTTGCGTTAAAGAGCGATCAATGAAGCACTTTTAAGCACTCAAAGTTTAGTGATATGATAAAATCAAAAAATAAACGTGGTCATTTGTTGATAATATGATGTACTTATGCAAGCTTGTATGCTTTTAGACTTAGGCGTTCGTCAGTTTATAGTGTAATAAGGCGAGAAAAAATTAAAAAAAAATTTGTATGGATATTATGATTGTACATGGAAGAGTTAAGATATAATAGCACTAAGACACGTTACTTTATTATACGTATAATGTCAAGGTGTCATATACTTATTAATATATTATATAACCTTGTTATGTCATATACCTAACGATGAAATTTGATAATAATTTAGCTAAAACATCGTTGTCGATATTAATAGTAACATAATAATGTACCGACATAATATTATAAATTTATACTGCACAACGTGCATTTTAATAATTCTGTAATTTTTATACAGACGGGGGTAGTAAAAAATATTGAAAATATTTATACCGATTAGTTTTTATTTTTTAAAGGCATCCATAATATAATGTTTGACCCTCTGAAACGCTATTACGAAAATGTCGGAAACTCGCGTTAAGTGATAATATCGTCAGTGCACACGCACGTACACATGCCTAAATATATTTATATATATTTAATTTGAATACACTGTACGACCACGGTAGGTCGGTCGATAAATTATTATGTATAGGTAGTACACGCAAATGTGAATAAGATGACGACATGATATTACACGATATTCAGCTGTATAGGAGGCACAAACTTTGTATATAGTATATACGATCCAAATACGATAACGGAAACCCGCAGATGGATGAGTTTTACCCGTTCGAACGGTGCTTGTATAATATATAATATGCTTTTTTCATGGTCGCTATTTATAGGTGCTTGCACCATGTCACAACGTAAGGACTTTGTGGCGCGAGAATATCAAATACGAATATTATGTAAGACGCACACATAATATATGTGGGCACGTTGTAGTCGTGGGCGTCATACAGTGCATATATATCGTTGGAGTTTTTAATTAAATAGCATTGATTTTACATATAGTTTTACAGGAGATAAAAGAACAAAACGTAATTCCACTTGTTTATTTTTACGGAATTCTTGTGCATAATTCTATATTTGAATCAAGGCTAAATAAGTTACCGAAATCGAAGGGTAAAAACATTCTGACCTGTTTTACACCGTTTATCTAAGTATAAGTAGTCATTATAGTTACGGATATTTTGGGACATTATATCGGTTTATATCGTGTCCCGGAGTTCGAGTCTTTTGGGACCTGGCCTTGTTACTGGAATTGACCATTTAGACATTATTGAGTCAGAATTTAACTGGAATAAAATACATTTTAATACACCAACATTGATCGTTAGGTTAGGTTAACTTAACCTATTGCGGCACTGCCCCTGCACCTGGGATCCTGATCTGGCCACCCTAGATTAAGACTAAAATACTTTATTGAATTATATCGGCACATCAAGAAAAAACAATCAAAAATGTGAGAATAAAAGTCAAAAAAAGATGAAATCGAAAATTAATTATATATTATAATATAATATTTGATCAAACGTCATTTAAATGATGTGTATACATGTAATCGTTAACTGATCAATAACTTACTGCTTTATAACTTATAACTTATAACTTATTAACTAATAACTTAATACTAACAAACACTTATTAATAATTATTTTGTTTATAATATTTTGTAACATATATATATATTTAGTTACTATTATTATTATCTTCTCATTGTATAAACTACATTAATATTATTTTATCATGTTGAAATAATCAAAACTCAATAATCTGTTTATATCCATAGATGTAGATAGCTCAGGCTAGGAGCATCTTATAATAATAATATAAACAAAAAAAAAAAAAAATGATAAAAATAATTTATTACATTAGCGATTTATATTTTTAAGAGGCTTGAGGGCAAGGTTATGTGTTTTGTTCTAAATTTTTTAATTTAAAGATATTAAAAAATTTATAAAATCTGTTGATAATGTCTGGGTGGAGATAGTGTGTCTTACTTAGTGATTATAAGTTGGTAAATTAAATTAATTTCTGCTTTTGTTGAATGAAATACAGTTTTTTGGTATAGATATAATTAAAACTTAAGTATATTTCATATTTACAAGCTCTTATCCTTGTCGCTACCGTATATATTTTACAAATTGTTCTTTCAACAGTTCATACTATTTTTATTATCAACATAATTTACTCAAATTAGTGTATTTGAATTAATTTTGTTTTTAAAAAAGTAAAATGTTTTGCATATTCATATAATTGTGTGTAATGTTTAAATGCGATACACGTGTTCCAACATATATTGAATAACAAAATATTGTCTGTCTAATATAATATAATATATTCTATATGTGGGTAGTATCTTATATTGTTGCTGCCTTGTAC
This sequence comes from Melanaphis sacchari, assembly GCF_002803265.2. Taxonomy (NCBI): domain Eukaryota; kingdom Metazoa; phylum Arthropoda; class Insecta; order Hemiptera; family Aphididae; genus Melanaphis; species Melanaphis sacchari. Next base: position 2,344,688 of record NW_020271232.1, on the reverse strand, counting down.
ACACCTATACACACATTTTTTAAGTTATCGTATATTTAAAGAAAGACGGATTTCCAACTCCCGTTAAAACGTCACGTGGAAACCGTTTCCATATTTGTTTCTTAAACGATAAACGGAAAACTACATTTTTTACATTTGTACGTAAAGCATTTTATACTGAGTAAAAAGAACGTCTTATATAATGCAAAAAGATGATTTGAATAATGGATTACAGTATGTTTATACGTATACTACACCCCCACATATTTTCTTTCATATAATTATTATACAAACCATAGCCCAATTACATATAGAAACATGATCATAAATAATTTTTTAATATATATGCGTAGTTACTAGTTAGGAGCATTTTTTATTTTAAATTTTATAATGTATTTGTTTAAATTCTGATTGTTGAAAACTTTAATTTAACCATATTAATAATATTCAGTTTGTTTATTTAGCTCAAAAAAAAAAAAAAAAAAACAAAACAAAATTGTTCATAGTTTTGTATAAGCTCTGTCTAGTACTGAGAAAAGCCTCTTATTTGCGGTGTAATATTATTTGGAAATTAATATAACGCATAAGGCGAGTTATGTATAAACTAATTAGGTATACTATTCTTTCCTATAAAAACAAATTAAACAGTAGTGAAATCGAGAAAAAAAGAATAAAAACAAATAATTAAATAAATCGGTAAAATACATACCTACACAAATTTAAGTATACGAAAATAAATATAGTATAAAATATAGTGTACCTGAGTATTTATCGAATTTGAGAAACAGTTTTATAATATATACTTACTTCGTTATTAGTAAATTTTATATCAATTTATAATCAGATAATTATCATGAATTGGATGGCCAAGTATTTAAAAAAAACATATCAATATACATTCGTTATAATATGTAATTAGTATAAACTTACTACATAAATAGGCTTTTGAACCGTCAATAGCGCACGGTTTTAGCGTTTGTGTGTACGGATATTATAATAATTTAAAATATTATACTTATTATATTATAATACTCGCAATAAAAATGTGATTTTAGACGCTTCTTTAACTTTGATCGTAAAAGATAAATAGTATAAACAATTGTTATTAAATTTTTCACAAGAATTTAATATTCTATAGTTAATACTATCATACAAATATCTGAAATACCTATATAATTTATTCAGTGTGATGTACAAGATATTTTGTGAATTCCGGTACGCGCATAATTTTTATTGATTTTTATCATCTCAGAAAACCACAATAATATTTATATAAATTGTTCGCAAAAGTTCTTGTTTATAGTATACGATTAAGTTATATTTTGTGTTAGAATTTTTGATAAATTTAACGTTTTCATTATAATTGAATAGAACTTCTTATGTCATAGTTTTCTTGAAAAAATAAATTAATAATAAATGTCTGTCAAAGCACAATCAATTAAGACAAAAAGTTTAAATTTCGATTGGAATGCATTGATTAGGGGTTGAAAGTTGTTGGAGTTATATATTATTCTATAAATGCTCTCAATTTATAGTAGACCGAGCTAGAAATCTAAACCATATGACGGTAAGCTTAAAAATCAAAAAATTAAAATGCACATTTTGTTAATTTTAGAATAAAAGTACATATTCTACTGATTTTCAAACGCATATTATGAATATTTAATATTTTTTAAGAAAATTGATTTTTTTTCTTAATTTATATATTTCAAATAATATTTAATATAAAATATAACTTATGTATGTATAATTTTGTATTATTTTACATGAGTACATCATCGCAGTCGAATATTGATTTTACGACAACAGTGCGATGTGTATTTAATCTATATTGCGTTAATTGCTGAAATATTATTTTATCGTCGATAAGTTATTAACTTAATTTACCGTAAATCTATTTATTTATTCGTTGATAAATTTATTGTGCACGATTGACATTTTACAATATTTAAAAAAAATATATTTTCAATTTAAAAAGATATTGTTTTTTGGAATTTTGAATATTTTTTTTTGCAAATCTACTTTTTTTTTTTGCATGTTTTGCCTATTTTAGCTCTTATAACTTCCGAATCCTAATGATAACATTAATTTCGGGTAAGTACCTTGTTGACTGATGGCGTAATTTTAATACAATATAGGTTTATTATAATTAAAATTAAGTAGGAATTTAAATTTATAATACATGATTGCAACACATTGCAAATCATAAATATATTATGTAAAAACAAAATATTTTTTGAAAAAAAAATTTCACAGACGCTTTTCACGTACAGTTTACATTTATTAGGTATAATATGCTATTGTTTTTTTACGGCAATATTATGATGAAATGTGGGCAATAAATTTAATATTAAACAATAAAAATTTTTTATATAAATTTTAATGAAGAGTAAATAATTTCTAACCACTGAAACTAGTGATATATATATTATATGTATACTAAAATATTACGGCTGAAAACATATTATGCAATATAATTCTGTTGTTTTTACGGTATAAAATCATATTAGATTGTCGACTATGCGTAGTAATTGCCGCACAAGGATATAAATAATAATTATTATAACCAGGGTAGAGTTGTATAAATATTTTGCAATTTTGTTTTTGTTATTCAGATTTATTTGCTAAATTATTAGTTAACAAAATATGTGTATCATTTATAGTAACGAGAGTATAATTTGGTTTTGATAAAATAACGTAAAATGTTAAGTTTTTATGATTTTTTATTTCAATAATATATACGTTTGATGGGTACATGTTTCTTTTAATTTAAATTTAAATTAAATAAAGGTAATCACTTTCCTGTATATAAGATCTTAAGTGTACTTAGTCATTGAGGAGTAAGTCGCTGTAATATATGTGTTAAACTTGAATTCAGTGATAAATAATTACATACAAAAAACGATTTTGAGCAAAGACTATCTGTAAGTCTATATTTTATGATGTATTTATATTGTCATTAATTTTACTATTAATAAGACGGTAGGTTACTAAATACATTTTTACAAAAATTGCACTTTAAAATGTTATAAGTGTATAAAATATAATAAAATACGTTAAAAGTTGTATGTACCCAAGCATAATATACGTATTTAAATTATTGATCTGTCTAGTATGGTCTCTTGATTAATACAATTATTTTACTTACTTATCGAAAATGTCCTGTAACGTCCGCTAAAGATAACGTTTCGCTTTCAAAAAAATTACTTCTTCATTTTATAAGCAATTTTTTCACCAAAATTGTGTGTTTAATTTTAATGATCAAAAATGAGCTATAAAATTAGATATACGAGTATGAAGAATTCATAAACCTTATACCATAATATACCAAATAAGGCCTATGGAAGAATGCGAGTAAAATATAATCGTGTAAAAAAATGTTTCTTGGAGGAAAAACTATCAATAAACTGGCAAAATAAATAATACCAAAGATAAAAATAATAATATGATGTTTAATGATATCAATAAAATAAAATCATCGATTAGTAAAATGTCGAATAAATTAAATAGTTTAACTATACTTATCCTACACCGCGATTGAAAAATCCATTTTATTTTTATCTGATAAAGTAGATGAATATAATATAAAATTACAGAACACAGTAATTCAAAAAGTAAATGAGCAATATATAAGAATACGTGCCTGTGAGAATAAAATTATTTTTTTTTTTTTTTAGTGTTGTAATCTTTAAAGGTAATATTAATATTGTAGAACAGACTAAATTTGCAATAATCTTATCATAACTGGTGTACCTAAATTGAAAATGAAAATTTTAAATTTGTAGTTTTCACACTAGTTAAATTTGTTAATTTTAAATCAAAAGATGAAAGTATAAACAAAATTTACCGACTAAAGTATTAAGATGAAAATATTAGTAGTAATGTCGTTGAATTTAGTGACAAAGTGATTCTGAATAATTTATTGTCTGAAATCAAAGCAAGAGTTAAAAAAAAATGTCTGTCCTAACCAAAGAAAATATATATAACAGTTTTCCAGAAAGTCACATTAATTGGAATGAACAAACTATTCAAATATCTGTAGTAAATTGGGGAAGTTTATTAGCTTGCATAATAAATATTGAAAAATATAACTATTAGATATGTCTGTGCCAACAGTAGCGGTAGGTAAGTGTAAGAATTTGTAATTTATCTTAATTAATGTCTATTGACACTGAAGAGTCATTTGTTAAACTTTGGAATTTTAATTAAACCTCATCTACAAATAATTATTTTAATTTTAATGTTTAGTAGTTAATATAATTTATCAATATAAATAATTTTGAAAACTTAACCATTGTATAAATAACAATATATAAGTACACCGGATATTGATTTTTTAAGTAATATTGATTATAATAATATAAGTTTATCTTTATTTTCTTTAAATATTAGAAATATAAGGGCTTATTTTAATGGTTTGGTCATATTATTAAACTCTGTAATTTATATGTATGATTTTATTTGTTTGGGTGAGGCATGGTTTCATTTTTTTTTCTCTCGAAACTTAAAATAAGTCGGATGTTTATGTTTTAGTTAGAGATTGCTATACATAGTTAGATATAAATAAAACTATTTTACTGATAAGTATTTTATTAAATTTATATTATCTGCTGATAATATCAAATATAATATGATTACAGCTATATATCGTTCACCTAATGTTAATCAAAATCAATTTATATCTGGTTTAGACACTTATTTTAGTAGAATTAAAGATAACTATAAAAGAATCATATGAGAAAACTGTAATATCGTTATATTTTATTGTAATCACTCTACTCTAGCAATAAAGTACATTCATTTAATGACTGAATATGGTTTTATTTCTTGTATAAATTCCTTTAATTGAATTATCTAACGTTCCAGATCTTGTATTGACCATATTTCAGTGAAAGGTTTTTCAATTTCAATTATTAAATATTTTGTTTTGAACTCACATTTAACTGATTGTTATTATTATTTTAATAATTAATAACTTTCAATGTTCTAACTCTGAAGTAAAAACTTTTTCTAATTATAAAAAATATGATATTGATTTTAATAATATTTAATGAGAATTTTCCCAAGGTATTAAATGTTAATAATGTAAATAATGCTGTAAGTAGTTTCAAAAGTAAAATAAATCAAACAATTATTTTATGTAATTAAGTATTTAAAAATATAACATGTAAAAATCTAAAACTAAAAAAAATGAAAATGAAAATGATTAATAGTTTTAATAAGAAAAAGAAAAGTATTGCATACAGTTAAAAAAAAAATGTTCGTTTGATAGTAAATTTTTAGACTTTTATATAAAACATAAAAATTTATTTCAACTACCAATTAAAAAAAGGCTGGGATATATTTTTAATTTAAGCAATTTTAAACCTGCATGGTAATATTTAACAAAAGTGGAGTTTAATTGATGAAGCTACTAGAAGAAATACAATTATTAGTGATCGGAGTATCAATTGTATTGGAAGAATAATTCTACTCTCTTATATGATGAAAAAAAAAATCGCCTATGAATTTAATAAATATTCTTGTAATGTTGGCAAAAATGTTTCAAAGATTTTAATAAGAATTCTTTTATTCTTGATACTATATTTTTATTTTCATGTACTTCTAATGAAATTATACACTATATAAATTATATAAAAGAGTCAACAACGTTTTGTGAACATAACTTATCTAATAAAATCTTAAAAATGACAGCTGCTCATGTTTTATTACCTTTGTCTTTAATATAAAACTTTGCGATATCAACTGGTATTTTCCCTCATTGTTTTAAGAAATCAATCCTTTATATAAAACTGGGGATAAATACAATGCAATAATTACAGATTTATCTCACTAGCTCTTTCAATTTACAAATTTTTTAAATAGTATTTAAAAAATAGGTATTAAAATTCCTCAATAAATTAAATTTTTTTCAAACAATCAATTTGATTTTAGATCTGTAAAATCTAAAACAGTTGCATTAATTCATTATCTAATTTTGTGTATATTAATTTGAATAATAACAAGAAGGTAATTGGAATAATTTTAGATATTAAAAAAGCTTTTGATTTTGTTGACTATAAAATATAAGTCTATTTAAACTAGATTTCTATGATATAAGAGAAAAAGCTTTAAATTTTTTAACTTAATATCTTGATGATAGGTCAAAGTTAATAAGGATTAATAATACTTTAAGCGATTATTTATTAAAATCTATGGTGTTGTGCTTGTGCACAAAGTACAGTACTTGACCCTATACTATTTATACTTAACGTTAATGATCTTTTTAATTTAAAAATAAATGGTGAACTTATTTCTTATGCTGATGAAATTTTTGTTTTAATCGAAGGAAATAATTCAACTGAAATATTCAACTCTGAGTTACTCAGTTTGAAAAATAAATAAGTATTGGTTATACAGTTATAAGTTGGAACTTAATCTTTAGTTTAACTATATTCATTCCTGTTTATCAAATCCTACTTGCGGCCTTAATTCTTTATCAGTAATTCATAATTTTAATTGCTCACTGAATGTAACTGCTATTGTACTGGCATTCATAATATAAAAGTAATTAAATATCTAGGCATTATTCTTAAATGTTGACGAAGGGTCTTATAATATTTCAACATACGAGTATTTCAACTTTTCAAGTCATTACTATGTTAACTAAACTCACAAATGTTAATAATGGTTTACTTTTCTCTTGCTCAATCTATAATAAGTTATGATATAGTCGTCTAGGGTGGAACTTATAATATACATTTTATTAACTTTGGGATTATACATTATGCACATTTATTAAAATTATATTTTAGAAGCTCATATTGTGCTACTCAACAAAAAATTTATAATAGGATACAAATGTTCTCAATTTAAAAACTATTTATTATAAAAATATAATTTTACATATTGTGTTTAAAAGTAGATGTTAGTCTATTTATACTATCAAGCAATAAATTATAATACACGTTTAAAAAATAATAGTAATTTAAATATTATAAAAGTTAATAAACAATTAGGAAAAATTTACATAATACATGTAAAAATATATCTTTATAGATAAATAAATCAATAATCAATATTTACTGATTTGAAAAAATTTAAAAATAAGAATAATATGCTAACAAATTCTATTAAAAAGTTAAACGATAATAATATTTTAGTATAATGTAATATTGTATAATTAATGATAATAACTTTTTAAATAATTTATTCTTTTGTATTACCTTTACAATTTTTTTAGAAAATTATTTTATTGAAATTTAACCTTTTATATTTTTCCTTATTTGAACTCACTCTAAACATAACCTACGCTTATTGAAGGGGTATCATGTACACTTTTTTTATGCTTTTATTTATTGTTAAATATTATTTGATGGAATAAAATAAATATTATTATAGAATTTCAACAACATATTTCATATGTCTATAAAATGTTCATAAAGATTATAACAAAATATCAAAAATCGATAGAGGAGAAATAGTTAAATTTTCGGAGAATATCATATGTTATAAACCTTTAAACTCTCATTAAAAATGATTGTGACTTGCCGGTTAACATTTTTTTTATCATGGGTAAGAAAACTTATGAGAAATATTATATAAAAAATGTTCATATCATTTTTATAAAAATAAATGAATATCTCTTGTAAAACTTTACTCGAATAATATTTTTATATAAACAATGTGTAAAGTCTTCAATAAATTGTTTGTGGAATGCACGAATAGTGTATTATTGTGTTTTTAGTTATTTCGAATACCAACATTTGATTAAAGTCACATTTTACTCTTAATGTACAAAAGTTAGGTGTGTATGAACATTTCAGTTGTTTTATTTGGTGGGTAAAAATATTTTGAAAATTTTATCATGTATAATAAATGGTAATTTAAATATTTGGTTATAATAATAAGTATCTATGACTTTTAGTTACATTAATATAATAAAACCGATATTTCAAAGTAATTTTTTTGAGTGAAAATTCTTGTTTTTCTTTCATTAGTTTTTTGTTTTTACTTTTGATTTTAAAAAGCTCTAAAATTTAATTATGTTTCCCTCAAATTACTAATTAGAACTAATTTGCTACCAGAAAACACCTTACAAATTTAAAATTGAAGTATTTTTACTACGTTAAAAGGTGATTATAAAAAAATATAAAAATAAAAAAAAAATTCCCATCATTGTAAAATCAATATCCTTATTATTCTGCTCCGAATCTAAAAATAATAAAACGATTATTTGTTTTATTTTAATTCTTAAATTTTATTTATTTTATATTTCTATCATGTTTATGTAATTTATCTAATCTGAATTATAAGTTGGGTTAAAGATTATTGTAGATTACTTACTTATTTATATTTATATTTATTAATTTAATCAAAATATATGCTTTTCATAATTTGGTTTATTGGTATTTCTTAGTTCAACAAATTATCCTATATTATTTTAGTTATACGCAATACGCATGTTTAGTAAAAAATATACTAAATAATAATGCTCAAGAATGCGTTTTTACGGTTCGATGATATTTCCAAGGAAATAAAAGCCTCTTTTGAGTGATTCACATTTTCGAAATGTCGAATGTTACGAGACGACCTTTGTTCTCGTCGATGTGCGCCTGTCATCAGCTGCAACGCTACTACCTCTACCACTCCGTTACCATTACCACCACCGCCGTCAACTCCGCCACCACAACTACTACTAACGTTCACTGAAAAATTGACCTTTATTTGCATACATTTTCAATGCAAATAATATAGTTGTAATTGACGGGATAGTATTTTTTAATAGTATACTGTAAATTGTATTTATATTGCATACAAATAATACATTTTAATTTCGACATAATACACGTAATAATTACTTGTATAGGATTGTGATTGATTCAATGTTATATTTTTATGCATTATTAATATTAGCCTTATTATTACTTATTCGAACATATATTATAAAATGAAACAAAAGTATAGGTATAAAAGATGGAATATAATAAGTAGGTAATATTTAAAATATATAAAGACAGAATAATTAATATATATATATATAAATTAATGAGATTCGATAAAAAAGTAATCAAAAATACTTGTGCTAATTATACATATTTACTTAATCATAAATATATCAAAAGTTCATTGGTTACAATATAATTACAGCAACAGTCTATGACCTTAATTTCCCTTTAAAAAGGCTCCATTTAATCTGTCAGCTTGTTAGTCTCTCAGTTGGATTGTTTGTTTTCTTTTTATCCATAAAATTTGTCACGCACATTTATAATAACATACTATACATATTATTCTCAGTTATATTATTTTTCATATAGTTATTATATATATTTTTTTTTTGTCATATTAATTTATACATAGTAATTAAAATTGAGTAATGTTCTTGTTTTTTTCCACGTCTAATATCAAAATGACAATAAAACTATCTTAACACTGGCGAGTATGAAATGTACTAAATGTAAAAATTTGTTTAGAATAAAACTATCAAATTCTCACACATCTTATTGGTGATTTATTCTATTTTGTATTACTAACTATAACATTGTTCACATTAACATAAAACAATGAAAATTCTATTGAAGAAATTAAGGTAGAAAATCCACTTATACATACTTAAATAAAGACGATACTTTAATCAGTAAAAGATTATAAGAAATATAAATAGCACTTGTGCGCATACTTTAACTTTAACACCTAGTTAGTTCTTCTTTTATTAAATAGATAAGAACAAAAATGATGATCTATTAATTCATATAAAACCTAGTAAATATTATGTCTTATAAGTTATATTATAATTATAATTATTTATTATTTTAAAAGATCATACTGAAATGCTCAGAACAAACTTAAATCATTCAGTAAGAATCTAATAACTTATTTTAGATAATTTTTCAAATTGTAATAGAGAATTTAAACAATATTTACTTTGTAATTTTGTTGAAATTATTATTTAAAAATATTTTTAATCGCGTAAAATTATCTAATTTGATTTTGTATTTTAATATGTTCACTATGAGATCATTAATAATTTTTTTATTTTAAAATTACCTATAAATATCATGCTCGAAAATTCAGAAATAAATATTTATAGAAAAACAATAACGTAATGCAACGAATATTAGTTCAAATAATTTAAATTTATTATATCATTTATAATATTTAATCATTTTAAAAAGTTATCTTGGATTAAACATTGATGAGTTGGTAATAAGTTATTACCAATGATTAAAAATCATCAGGAATTAGGATTCAGAATTTTTCGTAATATCTGATTGATTATTATAATAATTTTCCGGACGTACAATTAAAAAAAAAACAAAAAATTTCAAAATGCTATACGTAAAACTAAGTTAAAAAAAAAAAATAAGGTTTTATTTTATACTTTGTACATGAGATAATATAATATTAGGACCATGAATATAAAAGATAAAAATATTTATTAAATAATTATCTTACGTCTTTAAAGTAATAAATGTATCCTAAAACTCAAATATTATGTAAAAAAAATAAAAATACACAGCAGTAATTTTTTGAATTCTTTTCATAAAGTTGTGTAGTTTTTTTTTGCGCTTACCTAGCATCAATAAAGTCGAGTATACAGAAATTATGCAAACCACAAATATCTTCTACGTGTTTGTTTACTATGTATACATAACTATATATTATATAACAATGGCTTCAGAATATTATAATCAATGTATATGTATAATAGTATGTTCAATGATGAGAAATAAAACAAACAAATGTCTACAGGGTGAATTTCGGGGACAATTTTATTTTCTGCACTCCAATGCTATTCATATAATATTTCATTTTACATGTTATTATGTAGTCAAGGTATTATTTGTTTGAACAGATTTAAAATACTCTTTAGATATTTTTATCTTGACATTTTTCAGCAAATACAATCTCGTTACATACGTGACATGTGTTTGAAGTTAAAAAAAAAAAAAATAAATCTGCTATAAACTATTATAGAGATCAAGAAGTAACTAGAAAATTTCAATAGTGTAGCTAAATTGCCTATCTAGGATGCCGTGTCATCATAATATTACTGGTATTGAAAATAATAAAAAACAATTTGCGTCTCTACTGTTTGTGACCAAGTATCGAAATAAAATAGGTTTTCTATTTATTTTTGCATATGTATGTTATATTTGATTTAAATAAAGATAGAATTGTATTTAGTTATTTTATTTACTCAAATTTGCGTTTTTGAAGATGGTATATAAAAATTGGAAGTACCGACTAATTTTTTGTAGGTACTTAAATGTAATAACAGTTTATTTATACGTACCTTTTTTTGTTTAACACAAAAAACATAAATATATAATTCTTTGATTTTATATAAAAAAAGAAAACCATTATTTTTTTTTTTAATAATTAACAAATATATTATGTTATGAATGTACTTTACTTTGCAAAATGTAAATTATTAGATCAAATTACTCCACAAAATGAACTATCTTACAACGAATTAAAACGCGTGTAAATTTCAGTTTAACAGAAAGTTATATCTTACTTAAGTTAATTAAAAATTTACAGTGCAATGAATCTACGATTATCAGGTAAACATAAAAAGTACAAAATAATTACTTCCTTTTATTGTGTATAAATATTATCAAATTTTCCTCTTGAATGATTAACGATACTTATAAGTTTTTAATTACCAATATTTCATTTTATCGTAAACAAACTGGAAAAAATAAAAATAAATAGTATATTATAAGCATAGTCTCAAACATATTTAACGCTCAGAATTTTTCATACTAATTATATAGAATTTTGGCCTTGAAAGTACTTATTAATAACAAAACAGTACAGTAAATTTTGTATATGACGTACTGAATGCAATTGTTATTTATTAATATTTGCCGATAAAAATATTTAAAAATAGAAAAACTAAATTAAATTATTTTTATTTTATACCTAAGGCAATACTCTGATACTCTTGAGTTGCAACCAGGTAGAAACGAGAAAAAAATATGATATGATTTTTAATAATTTTTGATTTCAGATTTATGCAAGTGGAAAATTTTACAGTCTATTATATAAACTGCATGATGCAGACACTTTATACATTCGGGTAAAAATGTACATTTAAGAATGCGGACACTTTGCATAATTATATACAAAAAGTATATATTATAAATCTAAATATGTATAGTAAGTAAATATAATGTCAATTACTAAAATTTAAAATAAAATAAAAAGTCAATTATAAACGTTATAAAAAATAGTATAATTAATAAGTTAAAACAATCAAAGTTTTTTTTTTAATTTACTGTTGTAATAAAAAAAATTATATTAAAAAATAAATTAAAAATTTGTTCAATATACGAGTAAATATAAATAAAAAATAATACCGAAAAAATATCGATAAAAAACGGCATAATATATAATATAATATGGAATTTAAAAATTAAAAATTTGTTATTTTCTTTTTTGGCAGTGGTTACATCAATTTAATAGTTAATTATGTTAACTGGATTGAGATTTTGTCTCTTATGAAGTCTATTGCCATATTTGTCCAATTTTATTCCCCACAAAACTGTCCAAAATCTCCTACTACTCCACCCTTTAGTAAATTTATTCGTTCAATGAGATTAGACATTGTTTGATATGTTTATTCCAAACAGAAAATGAGAATCATACGTTATTGTAATTACTACTAATATAAATTCTGTCAATATTTAGAAAAAGAAATAGCGTAATTCTTAGGTAAATGTTGTATACATATGACCAAAACAACGTCAATGGGTAAAAACGGTAATGAAGTCATAATTTTATATTCTTTAGAAATACGTTTATTTTCTTTATAAAATTTTGCCAATCAGATTTGCTGCAACTTTGTCGCTTTACAGACTGGAATAAATGAAAAAAAAACCTTGAATCTTGACTCCATTTAAAGAGATTTATTACATTTATTATTCCAAAACTCAAAATCTATAGTGATCCACTCAGGCTTAAGGAGAGTAGCGTTTTCAACAGACGCTACAACGGGATTCAATAACATTTCATGATACGCATTTTCCAATTTTTCTGAAAGGAAAACATAGACACACGTCCTAACATTCCCTTTAAATTCATCTTTTACTAGTTTTGGTCTTAATTTGGAGGAATTTTTTGTTGCTATAGTCACGATTTTACAGAAGTCATCTTTTAGTGAAATGCATTTCAACGATAAACGCAAATGATAATTTGATTAACTTCGATATCGCGCTAGGAAAATAAATACGAGATATAGATACATTTTTATCGATATGTAATAACTAGGGTTCGGAAGTTGTAGGAATGGCGTATTGTTCTTTATGCTTTCAATTTAAAGCAGAAAAAGTTAGAATTCTGAACTGCACAATGAAGATTTAAAAATTTTAAATGCATATTTTGTCAATTTTAGCTAAAAAAAAGTGCATATTTCATTGATTTTATACACATATAATGTATATATTTCATATTTTTTTCTTTCTCAGCCTGTATATTTCAATTAATATTGAATATAAAACTCAAAATTATCAATGAAGATATTTATCTTAATTTCAAAAATACTGAATAATATTTTTAATTATATTTTTAGCTCAATAATAGATATAAAAATACCAACCAGTTATAATTTTTTTTCGGTTATAAACAGTTTTTATATATATTAATAAAATTTTGCGCCTTTTTTAGCTCCTACAACTGCAGAGTCCAAGTAATAATCCATGATTCTTTCTTTTTTGGAATGAATAATATACTTAGATTTATGAAATTATTTTCAAAAACTAAATAACATCTTTAATAAAATTGGTCACGAATTGAAACCTGTTTATAATATATACATACTTTACACATATAATAGTCAAAGTTTCCACGGTCGCCACTATCTAAAGTTTTATCAGACCGCACAAAGTGACCTAGAGCCCATGGAAATACCGGGAAAACGGCCAATTACGGTACGCACTATACTTATTGTACTAAGTCGGTAGTTTTGTAATTAAGCGAGTATGGAAGAAAAAACTTTACCGGCATTTTGTTTACAAAAATCGGTGTTTATAGTTATATTATACATTAATCGTAGTTTATATAGCCAGTGGCACGTTTATTCCATTTATTGGCAATCGTGAAGCTGTTGCTTTAAAAGGTTATGGTCATAAAACATTCTCACTATCACCATATATACCAGTTACAAATCTGTAGTAAAGAACAGTCTAATATACGATACGATAACGGCGTGAGTATTATAAATAATAGCATTCATAAAAGTTAGATGTGCCCGTTCTTATCAATTATTTGAATTAAAAGATTGATTAAGACAACTTAAATCTTGCCACTATCTCTCATTTTTTAAATGCAATTTTTTTTTCATCTGTTTTAAATTTTAATGTAGAGATAAGCACGAAAAAAATTGCTATCTATAGCTATATTAGCCAACCACATTGTCTTTGAGACGTATTTAAATTGGTTGAAGTGGTGGAAAATAAGTGGTAAAATGGGCACGTCGAATAATAAATAAAATACCAGCTAAAACAAACATAATGCTACCGAGTAGGATTTTATTTAAGGTTTTCACGGTCTACAGTTACAAAGATAGGCTGCTGCTTTAAGAAATAATATCAATACAGTAAAAAAGTAAAATATCTCAATTTGCTATTTTTTTTATTTTTTTTTTTGTAAAATAAGCGACTACAATAGATCAGATCCTCCTAAAAGTAATATTAAATTTTCATTTTCTAAATTTTGCGTAATGTGTGCAAAATAAAATCTTTGTAAAAATAATTATTGATTTACATTGGAAGTTAAAATATTTAAACAAAAACGAATAAAATATAAATTACGGTTTTTGAAAGAGGGAGCTATTCTAAAATATATTCGAAAAGCATGTACAAAATATTATAATTTATGCATGAAAAAGAAAAATAAGGGATATATACACTACCACTTAACCTTTTCTTTCCACGACTCATATATATATATATGTATGTGTTTCATTAAAAAGGTAAACCTTTAAAATTTATTTGTTATTGAACTCAAGAGTATAGCCTTATATAGTATAGTATTATTTTTGGATATGGGTATTATTAACAAACTGAAAAACGTAAACATTTTATTTTTATTTTATTAGGTGAATGAAAACGACATTATTATGTATATACGTAATACATTATAACACTTTTATCGTTTTAGTTTTATTTTCATTCGTTGTTGCATGCTATTTCGTAATCTGGATAAGCTTTTCTTAAAATATTTGCTGAAATTGAATGGTCAGCTGGTCCATATTGCTGAAACAGAAAATAAATAAACGTTAATCACTATAGAATTTATGTGTGTACACCTACAAGTGAAAATACACGGCGGTTGATTGTAATTTTTTTGCATTATGTAATTTTTATAGCGTCGTATCGTCGTCGGGAGAAATTTTATGAATTGTATACAATTTGAGTTAGTGGATGGAGAAAAGCTTTTATGCTATAACGCATGAACGCGAATTAAACATTTTTGAGCGTTGTCGTATACGTATCGACTTTTGGCTTACGAGAATTCGAATTGATGCGAGATTGTGTAAAATCATCGGGGGCGAAGTCATTGCGAATAAATAGGCATATAAACGTATTATATGCATAAACTACTGAAGTATACATTAATACAATACGCAGTGTGATAAAAAAATGGAAATACTTCTATGGGTAGGAAAAAAATTTCGGTAATGAAAATTATCGATTTGTCGTGTAACATTTTACACTTTAGACTTGTGTAAGCTGAATGGATTGTGGTTTTTCGTCATTGAAGAAGATTATATCACAAGCAGATACGTGCATTACGCCAAGTGTAAACAAAAGAAAACAAAAACCGATTTCCGCATGAAGTATTATATAATTTAGTAAATCTAAAGGACATGTAATTCTGAAATATACAGGCAAAAGATTAATTTCAAATTTCAGAAAACTTAAATTTTTCGACGCTACAGCGTTCTTTTATGTTTTCATTAGCCATTTAAAAAAAAAAAGCGTTTTTCTTTATTTATTTTCAAGCATTTAGCCCGTTATTATATTTTCTCCGTTTTTTTTTTAACAATATGATGACGGTCTCCGAATAATTTTTATTCATCTACATTGCCAAACGGTGTATGAAAATTGTTAGCGAAATTCCAGTAATAACGTCACAGTACATTTTGTTTAAAAAACCTTGTTGAAATATTATGCAAACTTTTATATTATATTGTGTAAACACGCGCAAAAAAAACGGGTTTACAGTCTAAACGATTTTCGAGTGTCTCGCGCCTCGTGTTCGTGTATAATATGCATGTGTTTTAGTAATATATTGACGCGCGCCCTTAAAAAATAACTTTTATTGTCACTCAAAACGCTCTAATGATACGCGAAAAATGTGAGGATTAATCGCTAGATTTTAACGTCGTGATATTTTTGTACTAGCCATTTTCGCCGAGAGTGAGACGGATTGTTGCGTGTCCTTTATATATACATATACATCACGCGAGATTTTACTGTCATTATATTATATCGTATTAATGTCGGAGTTAATGATATATATTTGCGAGTAATATATAAAAAAAAAAAACTACTTAACATAATATGACGACGTGTGTGTGTAAGTGTGTGTGTGTTTTATTTATGAATAGTTTTTTATCACTTTTATTCACCACTCTAATTCGTATTATCGCTCGTAACGATTTGCGGTAGACCATGTTAATATATATATATGTAACATATTTTGCTGTTATTCTGGTTATTCTGAGCCACAGTCTGTGGTTATACATAAAACATTTTTATTTAAAGTTTCCCATCGCGTATGGTATGCGTATTATAGAACTATACATAATTATGTAACCTGCAAACGTATGCATTACCTAAACCCTCTAATATTCACGTCTCTCATCTCAAGTTATGGTATAGAAAATCCATGTCAAAAGAATTTGCAGGCTAAAACCAATCGAGCCGGACAACTCAATTGTAACAATTCGGCATTCGGAATTTAACTGACTGTATGTAAATATATTTTACATCAACTTTTTTTTTTTTTATTTGTTTAAAAGAATATTTACAATACATTTTTACAATAATCAGTAAGTATGGAGACAATTAGTTATAATAAAATTTAAATATTTTGATAGGAAGACCCTCAGTAGTGCCACCTGACAAGAAAAAATTACATTATGTTAGTTATTTGGTATTATTTGTTTATTATTTATTTATTTTTTTTGTACTTCATGCGTTGAGCATGTTTCTGGGCTACAGCCTTTTAAGTTTTCTGGGAACGTTTGTAGCAAAGGATAATTTTTAGATTAAAGGATTCGTTACATCAACTATAGATGAATATACAATAAAATTCGCTTAAGACGCTATTTAAGGGATCAATTTTCTAAAACTTTTTAAGCGGGAATGAAAAAACAAATGAAGTGATTGAAATATGGAGTTAATTATTTTATTATTGAATATAATTTAACGGGAAATACACTGATTTAAATAAATAAATAAATTTATATATAAATACATAGGTACATATATTTTTTGCTTTCTA
Source organism: Melanaphis sacchari (assembly GCF_002803265.2). Classification (NCBI taxonomy): domain Eukaryota; kingdom Metazoa; phylum Arthropoda; class Insecta; order Hemiptera; family Aphididae; genus Melanaphis; species Melanaphis sacchari. The sequence goes on along the minus strand of NW_020271232.1, from coordinate 2,327,213 downwards.
AATTTAATTAAAAAAAAAATTATTATTACATATTTTATTATTGTTTATTAAAAAATTTATCTAATTTGTTAAGACAACCCAACATTTCTTCGAAATTTTCTGTTGAGGGTAATATTTTTCGAATTTCTGATTGGTTTTGTAAACCACTAACTAAATTTTATAATACGACGGAGTACAGAAAAACTGTTATAATAGGCAATGATAAAATAGGTGTAGTGATAAAATAAAACGATAAGAACAAGCAAACGAGAAAAAATTTCTATTTTTATTTTCACAAAATTACTAAAAATTATTGTAATTTGCTGAACAAAAGAGCGTTTTGTCCAATGAGAAAGTAAAAACTAGAGCGTCTTAACAGGTGGTTTTTACATTGACTAGTATTGGAAATGTCAAAGGACCGACGGAAAATAGCGTCTTAAGTGAGTTTTACCGTATTTCAAATGGTTAAATTCATTTTTACCGAAAAACTGCATTTAAAAATAGCATTCTGCTTATAATATATAATAATGTAATAATTATTCATATTTATTCATAATTTTGTACTAAACGTTTTAGATCTTTCTACAAAACTTAGACAAAACAGTTTGCAAATTGTCATGACTTTTACGAATTTTATCAAAATTTGAATTTCAAATACTTATGGGTATATAAAAATAAATTGTGATTATATAGTAAATATATTTTTTAACACATATGAGAGTAACTTAAATGAATATTGTATTAAATTTTCAAGCTTTGTGATTGAATGAAAAAAAAATACATAATTGTAAAATCAATAATTTTATTTATTACTCCGCTCCGAATCTAAGACAACGGATTAAATGGATTATTCTGAAAGTATAATTTGGTATATAGTGCGGTCATAAAAATAGATTTTAACCTTATTTAAATATATCCTATATTGTGAATAGTAACATGAAAACACTTTGTAAATTAATGGCCAAGAAACTCTTAAGTATTGAATTGTTTTTCGATTTCTTAATATATAAGTTAGAACATTTAACTCGTATATCCCATTGTGTTAGTACATCCGTTGGTTACTAGTGTACAAAGTTATGATTGTAAATATGTACTAAAACTTTTATTTATTGTCCGTAGTTACTCTACATAGTTTAAATGGTTGTTTGTATTAAGATTTTAAAACGGTTCTATTCAAATTAATTTCGTATAAGCCAGAATCGAAAATGATCAAAATATGAGTATTAATATTGATTATTTAGTATTTACCATATTTATTATAAAATTTTCCAAATTATTTTAAAATTGTACACGGTGTTATAGATCATTGCGTTGTATTTAATTACTATACGTTTAGGAACCGGGAATTAAGCACGCTTGCAGTGAGATTGCCTAACTTGTTTTTTAATTTAACTAAATCCGGGCTCGGACAGGTATGAAACATTAATTATTTATAGTTGCTTAGCCATATCTTTTTTTCTATAAACAAGAGTGATTTACGATATTAAAGATTTTGACACTGATATGAATATATATACACAAATTCTATTTTTATCCCTGTTTTATTGATATTTTATTTTTAACGCTCTGTATAGGGAGAGCTATACAGTAGGTACCTATACACACGATTTTTACACCACACACCGATGCACACTTCTGTGTACATAATACATATATATACATATTATAGGCATACAACATCCTGCACACTATCGTATTACGACCTCGGGGATATTGGACCGTGTAATATGATCATGGAATAATATTGACATACCTATATCCTTTTCTCAATCGACGACGGAATCGAAACGGTGGGTCGTACACGTATATAAATACGAATATGTTTTCTTCGATACTTAAAAATCCAATTTCTATTTCACGATATTCGAGATCGTTTACGGTATGCCGAAACACTTCACATGACACAAATCGTTTCGTACCGCATGAATGGAATTCGTATCATAAAAGTGAACGTGTGAGTTGTGCGTGTGTGTGTTAACGGTCCCTTTTTAGTACAAAGTATATGTATCATATTATAGGCGCGACATATGCTTATATGGCGAGGACAGCACACGTCGAATTGTCACAATCAGAATAATCGAGTTAGAAACCAGATCAATGATGGTAGTCGTTTAACCGGCGATGAGGAGAAAGTAAGGAATCTTTTTTTATTTAATCACTACACTGCAGAGACGAGTCCTGTATACCGTAAAATGCATTAATCGTAGACTTCTTATCATTATTATGGTAATTTCAAATAGCGACGATTCCAGCTGAAATATTTTCTGACAGCTACGGTTTAATCCAATCGGTCGTATTATTATTTGAGTTTGCGTGTCGTGCCTGTATAATATACATATATATACTGCAAGGAGTTAGATCGTTGATGTATTTATAGATGAGCGGCGATAGAGGGCGGGGAAGAAAAATAATTTACACAAAAATAATTTTGACAAGAGAGTTTTGTTTAATTTCACTAGCTTAATAGTAACACAACGTGTTTGATTAATTTCTTATGATATATAAAAACGACTATAATAACCAATATGATGTTTATTGAAATAAATGTATCAATTTCAATATATAAAAGTGGTTTTCAGCCCATGTGTTTCAACATTATATTAAAAATATTGGGACGTTTATTCGTTTACCAATTGTTTATTTTATATATTCAATGACATTTTAGATTCTGAATGAAACGATGCATGTATTTGATTTTATAACAATAATGTGTTTTTTTGTGTATGAGTATACAATAAGTTTTTAATAAAATACTTTGATTTTCAAATTTGAGGGTGGTTTTTGATATTAAATTATATCTATTTTGTATTTTAGAGATGTCGAAATTAAAATTTCCAGTACTTTTTTTTTTATTTTGTTATAATTTAAACAATTTAAATTTTAAAAAATATTGAACATTCAAAGTCCCACTATTTATTTTAATAAATATTTAAGTTTAGATTTTTGACAAAATTTGTTTAAAAATCTAAACTTAAATGCTTATTAAAATAAATATTGGACTTTAAATGTTCTCATATATTCATTATTCATTTAAAAATTACATTTTTTTTAAAATAAAAATAAATGGCTTTAATAGCTATGTGCATTATTAAAAAAATTATACCATATGAAATAAAGTTTGTGATATAGACTAATAGATCAGCCTCGTTCAGAATTTTTTTTTGTATAAAATGATAACATCCTTAAAAAAAAAAAAAAAAAAAATAAAAAAATTAACATACCTATAACAGTTACTCGCTAGACACCTAATACAAAGCAGAGCAGTATCCACTTTTCTACCTTTTTATAATTAAAATTTTTAAAATAATAACATAACAAACAGTGTTTCACGGTGTTAGTTGCCTTTATTTACATACCTAATAATGCTAATATACTTATCAAAAGTTATTTACTTTATTTAAATTTATTCGACACAGTATGTACCTAATAAGGTATGTTTAATTTTATCTTTGAGAACTTATACGAATATATAAATAACCGGAGATTTACAAATTACTATTTTAATACTAAATTAAAATTAATAACTCAACTTTTAAAATATTTACATAGTTTAGAAGTCTATTATTTAATTATATTTTTCGGAGGTTTTATGTCAAATCAATAAAAAAATAATTTTTTTTCATTTGATTTTCGGCAAATCAATGATTATTTAAAATTATAATCAATAGTAACTCTTTAGTAGAGAAAATTTTTTCGTAAATTGTATTTCAAAAAATATGAATTAAAATAAATAGTTATTTAAGGAGATACTATTGTAAATTAAGGTATATAAACTTTAAATTATGTAAAAATATGTTAAGTATTTTAATTTCGTATTTTTCTTTAGTTATGCATCAATAAAATCGTGTTGTTATTTTTTAATGTTTATGACCTTTAGAGTTCTACTAAAATAAATATTTTTAAATTCATTACACGGAATTAGCATTTTGGAGTATCTAAACAGAAACAGGTATTTAATATTTGGAATATCGGTAACGTCCAAAAAGTTATCGAAACATATTTATGTAGATATTGTTGTTTAAATTTTTAACTTTTTCTTCCAATAAACACGTTGAGAACAAATATCTAAAATATACCAAAGAACTGAAAACATTAAAAAACCCTTTAGAAATATAAAATAAACTTATGTGTTATGTATTTACTATTTACTGAATACCATATTATGTCGAATTTTTTAAATAATTGTAAATAATTTCATTATTTGATTTAAGTTTTAATTATACATTTAATTTGATTTAAAAGGTATGCCAATAACTATAAAATTTATTGAAGCCTCAAAAGATAATAATAATAAAAAAAATAATTATAAAAAATTATATACGTGAAATTGCACGTATTATATTTATTTGCGATTTTTATTTTAATACGTACATTATGATAATATGACAAAAATGGCAGGATATCAACCGGACTTCGAGATTGCCTTTTCGTCTAATTATTTCGGTTGCCGTCGTGTTTCAACAATCATACACCGACCCTCTAATAGAATAAGCGTGATTGGCATAGGTATTAATTAATAAAACTTTTAAATTAAGCGATGTATATTATAAACGCATTATCGTTACGTCACACCAGGGGTTTCCAAACTTTTTTTTTATCCGAGGGCTTCATAAAGTAAAAAAAGCTCTAAGCGGGTTAAAATGTATGAACACATATAATAATAATTTATAAATCACAGCCGATACAGCTGATAATTGCACGTGCGCACGATAACGACTTTGGAAATTATACATATTTTTAAACATTTGCCGTTAATTGGCGGGCCGGTGAAAAAACTTGTTAGCGGGCTGGATGCCGTAGTTTGGAGACCCCTGCGTCATACCGTTGGGTTGTGGTAATCAATAAAATTCATTCCGATTATTGGACAAAAAAAAAAAAAAAATAAAAAAAACATTAATTATACTGTCGGATACTCGGATTTATATTTGTTAGCGTGTCTACGTCAGAAATTCAATTATTCGAGATACATATTTACATTACAGCAGTGAAATATTTGTTGGGGATCAGTTTCAAAATTATTTTGTTGATATAAATATTTAAACAATATGTTTTTTTACACTTATTTGGTTCGTAACTCTGAATAAAAAGAACACACACAATCACAAGTGCGGTAGCAAAACACGAGTTGCAAGGAACGACGTAATCGTGTAATTTATGAGAGTACAGTTTTTATTTTTCGTGAACACGCATCAGAAATGTTTTCAAATGAATGTTAACGTAGACATTTTTAAAAGCTATCATTGAGATACGTTTTACGTTACCACAAACCAATAACGAAATTAACGATACCGGAATCATATTTCTAGTTTTGATTAAAAAAAAAAAAAATTAAAATTCATATCGTAGGCTTCTTACAAAAATCAAAAGAAATTTTTTATGCTTTTGAAAAGTTGCCGAAACGGGCATTTGTGTAGGGTCCTTCGTTTACGTCAGTAGTTCTGAATGGGGGCGATATTGCCCCCCCCCCCCCACCAGTGGGCGGTGAAGTGTCACCGAGAGGCAGTGAACTAGTTTTGAGCGGTAGGGAGGCGATGTGTACTAGTTTTGGGTGGTAAAGGGGCGGCAAGCGTGTTCGCGCAAAAACGTTGTACATGGCGCGACCTAAAAATAATACATACATACTTGATAATTTATATCATAATAAATATCAGTCACTAGGTATTTGTTGAGCAATGCACAATAACTTATCTTTGATTGTTGACAAATTTATTATTTTTATTATTTTAGCGATTGTGCGTGGACATTATATTTTATTATGGGTCTATATCTATATTATATCTATATTATCTATATTTATAGGTTATCTATATTAACCAACCTTTTAGTACACCGTTTGATTCGACTCGTGCATGTTGTATTAGTTTTTGTTATTATACTCGTAATATTCAGTCGGTTAAAACGTGATTTTTTAAATTTTTTTTTCGTTTCATAAAACTGTATTTTCCAAAAATACCGTCAAATATAATACGACATATTTAAAGTTCGGATTTATTTCATCGTCATCCAACATGCAGCTCCCAATGTGTTAACTTTGAAATAAAGTGTTCTCCAATGAGGCAATAAAATCATTTCGTTTGCAGGAAAATTTACAAAAAGTCTATCCTGACAAACAGAATAAAGATTTGTCGTTTTTCACAAATGTTAGGGACAAGTTACAGAAGGCACCTCGGTCTCAGGCTTATTCGTATGGTCATCATAACAATGTGATGATGGTTTGATTGCTTCTTATAATATATAAAAATTGATCGCGAAATCGAGAAAAGCCTATACCATAGGCGAAGAGTTAATACTTTTAGTTGTCAAAAAATTTTAGAAACAGTTTTACACTATTCAGCCTCACACAGTGTAATCAATTAAAGTTCCATTGAGCAACGATACTGTGCAACGGCAAATCGACGAAATGGCGGAAGACGTTGAAATTTCATTATTAAATCTTCTAGTATCTACCGAATTTTCTCTTCAAATCGACAAATCAACATTGCTGAGTAATGAGGTTTTTATTATTGGCATACGTCCGGTTTGTGAAGGAAACAAAAATCGTTCAAGAAATGCTTTTTGCAAGAACGTTGGTTACTAATACTAAAGGTGAATCTATTTTCAATATAGTCAAAGACTTTTTTAAAGACAAAAATAATCCTCTTAAAAACGTTATATTTATTGCCACTGATGGAGCACCTGCAATTGTAAACGTCATCGTGGGTTCATAGCCTTTTTAAAGAATGAACACTCGGTATTTTATTTATTCATTACGTGATTTACAGAGCACATTTAATTGCAAAAATCTTAGTGATCGTTTGCATCAGTTATTACAATATGTCATATCTTCTGTGAATAAAATTTGTAATAATTCGCTGAACAATCGACTGTTAACAAAGATATGTAAGGAAAACGACGAAAAATGCAATCGCTTGTTTTAACACATCGAAGTTTGCTGGCTTTCCAAAGGTGCCTGCCATAATAGGTTTTGGAATATTTTCAATTTTGTGATTGAATTTCTCGAAGAGAAAGATGTAAAACTCAAAGACAGGTTGACACTATTTAAAAGCAATGTTGCTTATATGACCGATTTATTCGCAAAGTTTAATGGTATTAATTTGCAACTGTAAGGTGACGAGTTCAACTTAATAGAGCCAAAATCGGTTATTTTTGAATACAAAAAAAAAAAAAAAAAAAAAAATTGACTTTGTGGAAGACCAATTTTGGTCGCCAAAAGTTCAGCCGATTCCCAGTCTTGGTTGGTCTGCACAAAAATAGTGAAATATCTTTTGACAAAATACAAGTTTACTGTCAACACCTCGAGTCTTTACAAATGGACTTTTCAAAATTTTTTAATGATATTTTATTGTTGGAAGTTCCTCAACGGGTCATGAATCTTTTTATAAATATTGAGACAGCAGGGGTACAAATTCAATAAGAATAATTCGAACTTTCAACTAATAAAACATTGAAATCCAGTTTCAAGGTTAGTGATCGGCTCACGGAATTACGCTTCAAACTAACATAATTTATCATTATCCTGGATTGTAGAGTCTCCAGCACTGTAATATATCTAACTACAAAGAAGAGGAATCGACTTGATATCATGACAAGATGAGATTTACGCGACTTATGTTAACAAATATTGAACCTAATGTCAAAAAACTTGTTAAAAACTACCAAGTTCAACCATCTTATTAAAGCCTAGCAATACTTTTTTAAATAAACTAAAAAATATATTTATATTAAGTTTTTTTTTTAAAAATGTTTAATTTAATTTTTATTTATTTATTGATAGTTATTTTTTTCAAATTAATTTTCTTATTACTAGTACTATAAATAAAAATATATCAAATATAAAAAATAAATAAAAACATGAGTTATAAGATCATTTCAATTTTTTCTTTTAAATTTTTCAAACACCTTTAATTATAGAATTCTCACATTTTAGAGGTCGTTAAAAAATGTATTGTCACTCAAGAGGGCTGTAACTTAAAAAAAAAAAGAAGAAAAACACCGGTTTACATGTTACAGTCATCGCGCTAGTTTGTGTCGCAGCAGTGGTCGTTATTATCATCAAAACCCGGGTCGTTATAGACGTGATTACAGGTTTAATACTGCTGACGATATGATACGTACATAACGACGCGTAATTTGTCTGACAATAAAACCTGAAGTCACGGAGTCGGTCATTTGATCTGATCAATGTAATCGTTTCGTTGTGGACCAAATACTTTGAAAATATTTATAATTTACTTATAGTTGAGGCCAAATAATTTATTGAGATAATGCCCCATGGGCCATGAGTAATGACAAGTTAAGTAAGTTGATGATACATTTGTCTATTGATCAACAGAAACATAAAATGAAACTTTATAATAGGTAAAAATACTAATAAAATATTTATGTATAGATGATTAAGAAACTCAAAATACAACAACAGAGATAAAAATTATAATTAAAAATGAACCAACTTTCCAGTGTTTTGCGATGACATAAGTTACCAGTAGAGGCGTGTGAAATATAATAAACAATGCTATAATGTATATTATATAATAATATAATATAATAAGCGTACTGCATTGTTTGCGGTCTGATTTCATCAACTAACTATGTAAAGTCAGATTTTACTAGTTAAAGCCAGGATTTACTAAAAACGTTTTGTTGGTACAAAAACTTAGAATTTGTCAATAGAAGGTGATCGATCCACCATAGAAAACTAATAAGATTCATAAATATGGAATAAAAGTTAAGAAAATTAAATATTAAAATCTGCACGAGGTATAGTATTGTGGCACTTACTACTACATAATAAATAATAAAGTATACGCAATACTTACCAAGAAACTAATTTAATTTTACTTGATAAAACTTCATAACGTATGTGTTTTATAAATTAAAATTTAACAACATCATTCATAATAGGTACGTCAAGCCGTTGTTCACCTTTCATTGTCAGGCGAGCAAGAGTTTTTGGGAGGCGATTCTTGGAAAAAAATGTACAGTAAGCTAATTAATTGGTAAGTAAATGACTTTGTTCACGAAGTAGAATGAATATTTTTGTGTAGTTTTTTTCTAATGTAATAGAATAATGTGATCTCCCTTTATCACGATTTACAACTCTATTTATTTATTTTTTTGAACATTTAAAACGACGACCACCGACTTTTCAATCAATTAACGCGTAATATATACATGACGTATTGTATTGCATGCACGCGCGGTTCATAAATTAAATTTCAGAAAGCCGAAGAATGCCTAGTAGATCGTATAATAGATATCAACAAAACGATTTAAATCGAGTTTCCATGGTGGCGGCATAAAACAGGAAATTATAAGATTTCAGATTGTTCGTGAATTGTTACAGTCACCACGCTATCATTTTATTATCATCGTCACTACAATATACGTGTCGTATTGAGTTAAGTTTGTTTCACTTCGTTAGTCACGTGTGCACAAACTTTTTACATCGAAATTAATTTTGCCTCGATAGAGTGAAACAGTATCTGATAATATATGATGAAAAGTAAATTAAAATTTGATTTTTTCAATTTTTGAAATGCCAGCTCTCAAATTTATGATTCATGTTTGGATAAAATATAGGTACAATTGTTTCTACATGGGATTTTGGGAAATTGGTTGTCGCTTAAATTTCGTTACTGCACACGAGACAAATTATTTATTAACAATAATATAAAAATTTCAGTATTTGGATCGCACAATGCGTCGGCGTTCTGCAGTGTACCTTTTTATCCGACCGTATATAAAGTGTCCGTGCTCTTAATTTTAAACAATGGATCTGATAATGTGACCATTTTACGGACACAATAATAGCACGGCGCAGATACACACATCCTGTCCCGATTTTTCATACATTTTGCAATGAATGACGGCGTGATATAAAAGCAATATAGGTGCACAATTGTGTAGAACAATGTGCTTTAAAATTGACATATACGTACGTTTATTTCATAATACTATATTTTGTTATTACATTTCATAACAATATTTCGTTGATTAAAATTTATATGTTTGTCAACGAGTATATGAGTTTATTTTTTTCGTATATTACATACTATTTTGAACGACCACGGGAAATAATACGCATTGTTTCATAAGCCTATGACGATTAATCAACTAGCCCAGAAATCCCAGTTTAACCGAACGAAGTATTAAATGTTGTACGAACTAGATGAGCATCATTGTATTCAAATTTCATGCCAAAAAAATAGAAAAATAAAGATCCCAAATTGTATATTGTATTATTAATTATTACACATGTCAAGTTAGTTGATTATTTATTTTAAGTAAAATGCAAATATGCAGGTTAAGAAAATTTTGCTTAATTTTTATCTAGTGTTGTTTTTTTTTTTTTTTTTTTTTATTTAAAAGTTACAAGGTATCTTGTACGTATTGTTTTTTATATTTTCCACTAACTCAAACAAAAAAGAAATTGGTAATTGTCGATTGAAAATTAAACGAACTACAACTTAACAAAATAGACATAATTATGGAAAGCATAAAAAGTCATTGTATCTCTTATACTTACGATTCATCTCAAACAGATTATTTTAAGAAATAACATCAAATTGGACGTTATTATTATTTTTTTCTTTCGAAATGTATTGTAAATTCTACCAGGACTCAGAAGTATACCCTCGTCGGCACATATACAATAATATAGTACCCTCGTTTTCTGTGAATAATTTCGTGTGATTTTCAGAGTGTTTTTGATAGCTCGAACAATAGTTGTTATAGATATGGTTTAGATGGTGGAAAATCGTTTTCCAATCAGTATGAAAAGGGCTAGTAAAAAAAAAAAAAAAAAGATGGACTGAACTAGAGCGTATTAACTTTTGTGCTTGTCGTAGCGTAAAAGTACTACCGTTAACGTAGACTTGGTACTGTTTATTTTATTTTATATACAAACACCGAGTCTATTGTACGAATCCGTTGGATTACTATCGTTTGCCGTGCGTGAGCGGTGAAAACGAAATTGGGGTTTTATAAATACAATTATAAGACACACGAGAACATCTCTAGAGACCACAACAATAACATTTCGTGTTGTTTAACGGTATTCACGGGCTCTCGAGCTAGTCTGCTAACATAATACGCGCACGTTTATTATTAAGCTAACTGCACGGACAAAACAAAAACCCTTCTGTATGATATGACATATTATGACCAGTCGTCTGACGATAATGTAGTTATATTATGTAATTCTGAACACGGTACCTGTAGAAGTGTTTTTCTCGATGTGAGATAAGATCGTTTTGTTCAATCGATTTTGATAATTTGGAAAAGGTACGGGTGTATAAACGATGTCTTATGGATTTAAAGTACGGTGTAATATTTAAAATAAGCGTTGTAGCAAAAATTAAAACAATATCAAGTCAAAAACTCGTTTGATTTTTTTACACATACCAACACATAGTTAGATATATTTATTGTATACTCACATGTGCACACACACACACACACACATCTATTAAAGAAAAAAATTTGATATAATCATTTCGTGTTTGTAATAATGAAATATTACTGTTACGAGATACGCGTACACAATATGATATACCGCACACACACGATTTTTAGGGTTTATCTCCGAAGCTCAAGTTAAAGAGTACTATTGGAGTAGGATAGAAACGTAAGGAGTGATTTAAGCGATTGACGATAAAAATGAGCCGTCACTACAGAGCGTACGTCTGACTATGTCCTATACATATACTAAATAAGACCTGCCAATTGTGATGAGTACAGATAAAAATGATTGCCAAAAAATTACGTTGGTTCTTTTTTGTTTAGTCTGTCGTGTATACGAGTGTATAATAGTTTTGCGAAAATAATAGCGATGGGCTGTACGTTCCTGATGGCGATATTTGAATACTTGTATGCAACCCCACAAAAATTATTTGACCAGTTATGTACGATTAAACCAAATTTGATCCAATAATCAATTAAGTATAATAAACCGATAAATTGATGATACAGCCTCTAAATTCAAAATCGGAAAATATTCTCACACCTATCCAAATTATAAATTATTATATACATGCTATACTGCAAACAACTATAAAAATTGTACGAGAAATAAATACTTAAATCGCAAATTTCATTCACATAATATTACAATACAATTGTGGTTTATGGTAATAAATAATCACTCACAATTTATAAAATATTAAGCACTATATTACTGTGATATGTATGTACAAGAAT